>NC_136502.1:96226969-96491969 GCF_053919585.1 Euprymna scolopes
TTGTTTTTGTTTATGTTAAATATTTTGTATGTGTGTGTGTTAAGTAAAGATTATATTTAAATGCATCATCCTGTTGTTTTCATTTATTTTCTTATTTTGTTACACTTAATAAGCAGAGAAAGACTAGTGAGAGAGAGTTCAGTTTACCCTACTATTCAATTTAAAGGTGAAAGGTGAATATATGCATTTAAGAATATTAGTAAAATTAATGTAGATCCGACAGTGCTTGAACCCGGCATGCCAAGCCCATGTTTTTAGTCCGTAACCACTACATGCATTTGATACCGAAATAATAACCAGAGAACTCATTTGAAATAACGATTTTACTCTGCTTTCAGTCCTAAATATGACTGACATCTGCTCAAAGCCACAGTGGAATTCGGCTGTTCTTGGACCAAGAACTCACAAAGTCCCAACAGAAATTCAGCAGAATAAGGTATCGATTGTTAAGGACTGCAAATTTTATAAGTTTTCATGTTCTATTTTGAAATCTGATTTGTCCTTTAAAATAAGCAGTGATCATAGCAGAAAAAAAACAAAATCAGATTTACAATATTAACCTTTTTCTACCAAATATAAAGCATAGATTAGATATACGGCACAATCACCTTGACACATCAGTTCTCACCAGATCACCAAAGTTAAACAACGTTGAGCCAGGCGAGTACCGGAGGGGTGACCATTTGGGAAGGCGAGGCGCTGTATGTACCACGAGGTAAAATACCAGGTGGAGAAACTAGTGCAGTCTATCTTTCTCTCGAGGGCAGATGGGACTCTCTAAAGCCGTGGTAGGCATCACGATAAAAAATACTCTTGATAGCCCTGGCGAAGCATCAAGTATTCAGCTACCAACAAGATTCGAATTACACTACAAACTTGTGTAGTCAATCTTGGCTGCGGCTGCACTGGATGGATGGATTCCGCCAAATTGTACTTTCAAGTTGCCTTTCAAAATACACCTGTATAAGAAATATTTCTTACTTACGGCTTGTCAGCCCAACTAGTACAGATCTATGTATGGTTCAACAAGTGAATGAGGGGTTTGTTTATGTTTCTGCGCCATTTGCATGCTAACTTCCGTCATATGTGAATTTCATGATCAAATTTATTTATTGCATAAAAAAATTCTGGTGGTAAAGGGTTAACTTTTAAAGGTACTTACTAAAATATTAACTCTAAAACCTTGAGAAGAGTGCCTCTGAGACTAAGAGTTTATAATAATAATAATAATAATAATAATGATAATAATACAAAGGTTGCTTAATCCTCAACAGCATTTCTCTTGATTCGCCGTTTATGTTCAATCACGAAGAGAGATCTAAAATTACTGAAGGTAATATAGAAAAGAACTGATGTCATTTTAGACTTTCCTTTCTCTTAGATTAGATGCTCTAGCAAGGCTTGAGCATCTAGTTTACGTTACTAGTAACCTCGTGTTTAGAGGGGAGGGATCCTGCTTTTATTATTTACTATGATTGGTAAAAATGGCTTAAAACCAGAGCGGATTGAAGAGGAAGTCTGTTCTTCCTTTGTTACAATTTCATAACAGCAGAAGAAGGTCAATGCAACTAATGTAATTCTTTGCAAGAAGTGTGAGAGGTTGCAGAAGTTTAAATACTATCAATTTTATTTTAGCATATCATAGCACTAATCACACCGCATTAAACTGAATTTTTCAATTAAATTTACTGTCAAAGAGGCGAAACGTAACAAGCTTAAAAGAAAAGGGGAGGTAAATCTGGTAGTCATAGTCAAGGGAAAGTAACTCATTAGTGTCAAATGACAGCCATCTTATTTGAACAAGGTGTATTATAAAATATCTTGGAAACGATAATAATGTATTTATAAATTCGTGTTTCCTTTCGTTTAGAAGCACAAATAAACCATTATACTTGACTTTTGCTGTTTGGAATTCTTGAAAACGACCACGATAGAGAACAGAGTGAGTATTGGCCATTTTAATCATTGTTTTGATAAATTCAAAGATGGCAGTTTACTCTGTGACCATTCCATCAATTTTTTTTTTTTTTTTTTTGAAGACATATCAGCCTTTTTTGGTGGTCATTTAAGGCCTAAAACGCAATCCCTTTTTATAAAGTGATACATTGCATAGCCTTAACCGGAAACAAAATTGTCAGAGACTTAAATGGAACAACATTGGAGTAATGGTCAATTGTCTAAATAAGGGATGTGCTTAGATGAGCAATGTGTTTAGATGGGCGACATGTTCAGATGCGTGACATGTTTTGATCAGTGATGTGGTTAGATGGGCAACATGTTTAGATCAGTGATGTGTTTAGATGGATAACGTGTTCAGATGGGCAACGTGTTTGTTTTTGGCATGTTCTTATTGGTCAATACCTGATGCTACATTTTACTTCAAGAGTTTACTTGCCAGCGCCGTGTGAGATTCTCAGGAAGATCCTGTGTGTCCATTTTATCATCCGGGATGAGAAGCATACCTGCGAACGCATTTTGTGCACCGACCATACCTACAGGGGTGGTCCACCTTGGAGACGAAGGAACAGGCGATTGCATAGATGTCGGCAGACCGCGAGCTGAACAACTAGTGTAACCATTTTGCCAGTTAGGCGGCATGGGGATTGTAGGTAGGGGAGGGAGGTGCGACCCAGGTGGCATTTGGTGCTGGGGATGATGTGGTGGTTGTAAGTAGTGAGACGAGTTTGACAAAGAAGGAAGGGCGGAGGATGACATCGACGAGGAGATGGGTGCTGCCGTCGTCATGGGCATGGACATCATCCAGGTGGTCGGAATCTTCAGCACTTGGGGTCGCACGGTCGAAGGTAGGGAAGACGACGTCGATATGGACGATGCGGGTAGGGATACGGAGATAGAGGGCGATGAAGGTGTTGATGAGGGGAGGAGTCCTTGCTGGGGGTGGTGGGAGTGGTGTTGTGGTGGTGGCGGGGGAGGGGGTGGCGGCTGCTGCTGTTGTTGGTGAGGATTTGGTGCATGGTGCGGAATGAAAACCTGCCGGAGTTCGTCAAGCGTGTGCGTGCGTTCATGGTTGTTCAGGTTCGTGACCTGCGCGAAGGACTTGTGGCAAACGGCACACCGGTGGGGCTTCTCTCCGGTGTGTGTTCGGATATGATTGCGCAGATTATTCTTCTGCGAGAAGCACTTGTCGCAGGTCTCGCACCTGTACGGCTTCACCCCCGAATGAGTCCTCATGTGGATCTTCATGTTGCCTTGTTGCGAAAACGCCTTCGGACAGAGCGCACATTTAAACGGCCGCTCACCTAGAGGAGGAGAAACAAAAAAAAAAAAACAATGAAAAAATTAGTTGTTTTGTTTTTGTAACAATATGCATGGACGATAAAACGCTATGGATAATTACAGATTTCATGGAGGTTCTCTTAAAAACAAAAGCACCTTAAGTCCTCAAAATACCAACATTTTGTTCGGAAATGAATATACTTTCATTGAAAGTTTCAAATGAATAAATAATAATGTACATTATATATTTTAAGCAAATAAAATGGTAAAATACGGGCTGCTCACCTAGAGAAAGAGAAACAAAAAAAAAGTGAAAAAAAATTAGTTGTTTTGTTTTTGAAGCAAAATAACAATGGACAATAAAACAAGGAAGAGAAACAAAAAAAATAAATAAATAAAATTATATTTTTTGTATTAATTGGACTATTATTCTTATCTAGGTCGTTTTTTTTCACAACATTTCGGCTGATGTAACCTCCGGCCATTTTCAAGTGCATTCACACTGGATGTTATTTGATGCCTAGTTAAAAAATGTTTGTTTTTTTTGCTTTCCCAACGAACACAACCGTTAGAAATTTAAAACGCAAATAGCACCAAGTTTGTTTTTTTTTAATTTTGTTATTAATAAATTCAGATCCATTCTGCTTTTTTGTATATGATGAATGTATATTTTTGAGATGAGTATTTACAATTATTTTTTGTGTTATTTGAACTATTATTATTAATAACAAATTTAAATTGAATGCATAAGTTCAGTCATCATAACAATACTATTTTCAATCTGTACAGATCCATTTGGATGGAATAAAAAATAGGAGGCATTACTATTAGAATACCCCTCGTTTATACTGAGTTTGAATCCAATGAGATCATTTTTAGTCGATTACATCACAAATATCTTATATATTGTTGTGGTCCTATAAGGGTCCAGACGTAAGACACATCTCGGTAATTAGTGGAAACAAAATTTATTCAACAGAAAAGCAAATACAACAAATGAAAAGTGTGGGTGTATGTCAGTCCGACTGCCATGTGTGCATAACTTGTGCCTAATCGCCAAGAGACATATTCTCCTATCTTTATAATAAGTGGAAGAGTTCATTATTATCCATAGGGTGGACACAACACAACATTCCCTCCAAAGCCTTAACTCTGCAGGGATCTTAGTATCGTTTACTCCTAGGGTTTATCATGATAAGGTCTGGAGACTTCTGTTTGGGATTACAGACTATGTAGACCATACGTCTAATCCTTTACAATTAGATTTAAGGTCTGTGTTTCTTTATTAACATCATCCATTAGCTTCTGAATGATATCCCAATTCCATTTCACAAGTTCAGTTAATTTGGTATTGCTATTTAGGCGGTCATACAAAGAAACTGAAATGTTAGAAACTGATACGGTCGAACCGACTTCGTATTTGTCAATCCTACTTGTGGCTAGGGTTGGTTTTTGCCTTTTCCTAAAATATATTCCAAAAATGTAACTGATGTATCCACATAAATTATCAGTTTTTTTTTAGCATTTTAATATATACGTATGTGTGTGTGTGTGTGTGTGTGTATGTGTGTGTGTGTGTGTGTGTGCACAGAAAAATGTTACAATAGAGCAAAGATAGACTCCCAACGTCTTTCATGTGAGAAAGAGGGAGTAGGGAGGCAAAAAGGTACTCACCCACTAGATTTTAAAGATGGTTTTGTACCTTGTCAAGTAATTTCTCCCCAGATGTGGCAACAATACTCCAGCTTAGGATGTATTTGGTCCTTATACGGGTAGAGAATTGTGTCAGAAACAAGATACTTTTTGGAGCAGTAAAATGACTGAACCAGTTTTCCAGTGGTTTGGGCAACGAATCTAATGTCCATCTTCCATTTTAGATCAGGAGTAAAGGTCAGTTCCAGAAGTTTGTCAAAGCAAGGTGTTTCGTCAAGACTTTTTTGTTTGTTTTTTTATTACATTTTCACCCCAAACAAGGCACATTGCCACTTTGATGTAGGAGGCTACTATCAGGGACATATGCTACAGGGGTACTATGTGGGGAGTTGGGCAGCAAGATGTCGGTTCACATTACACTTGAACTTCTGCATGTCAGTACAATTGGAGAAGCAGGAACCCGAAAGGGAATTCCAAAGTCTAGCGGTTCTGGAGAAGAAACTACTGGAGTAGAAAGCTCTCTTACATCTGTGAAGGGGTGGGATTTTGCTGCTTGTCGTGTTTGTCGGGGGTATTTACGTCGAGGAGGTACAAGTGCTTGCAGTTCGTCGGCACATTTATCGTTAAAGTACTTGTAGGACAGGCAGAGGGATGCTACATTTCATCGATGGGACAGAAGCTGAAGCTTAGATGACAGTTCAGGACCTATCAGGTTGGCGACTCTCTTTTGAACCTTGTCTAGGAGTGAGAGACTAGTAGCAGATGCACCAGCCCAAATATGACAACAATACTCCATACATGGGCGAATGGTGGCCTTATAGAGGTACAGAATACTTTCGGGCATTAGTAGCTTTCTAGCAAAGTAGAGAGAACCTACCTTTTTTGCAGCGGTCCTGGCAATGCTCTCAATGTAATTTTTCCAACTCATGTTTCCTGTGAACGTGAGACATTCATTTCGATGAGGATCAGAGCACAGGTAGTGAAAAGATAGGAGTTTGGTTTTGATAGCATTTTACCCAATTGTACCATGCATGCAAGGTCATTGTGTGAATTACAATTAACACTTACATCAATGAAAAAAATTTATTTCACATAAGCGAAATTCTCTTGATTGGAACATTTTGAAGAAGATAATAGAAAAAAAAAAATCACCATTTAAGACCACACGACTTTTGTCGTTCTAGCAACAGCACACCACGAGGATGAAAAGCAAAAAAAAAAACAACACAAAAAGAAACAACACAAATTTTTGTAGCAGAACTGAACAAAACTCCGTTGGTTTACTGAGGTTACAAAATAGGATGTGCACAAGAACCGCCGTCATTCGAACCTGGAATCTGTCCAGTACAAAGAAAAGAGAGATATGCAAATTGTGATGCTGTTGCGATTACATATTGTATATGAAGACGTTTTGTGTTGTTTTTTTTGGAAGAGCAACTGAATGTAATTGTGATTTTTGTAAAGAAAAAGAAGAAGAAGAGAGGAGGCAAAGAAGAAGAAGAAAAAGAGAGGAGCCAAAGAAGAAGAAGAAGAAGAAGAAGAAGAAGAAGAAGAAGAAGAAGAAGAAGAAGAAGAAGAAGAAGAAGAGAGGAGGCAAAGAAGAAGAAGAAGAAGAAGAGAGGAGGCAAAGAAGAAGAAGAAGAAGAAGAAGAAGAAGAAGAAGAGGCAAAGAAGAAGAAGAAGAAGAAGAAGAAGAAGAAGAAGAAGAAGAAGAAGAAGAAGAAAAAAAGAGGAAGTGAAGAAGAAAAGAAGAGAAGAAGACATGAGAAGATGGCTTTGCTCATTCAGAGTTATTTTTTGTACGCGTCAGTGGGAAGAAAAAGAATGACAGATTTTTTTTTTTTTTTTTTGCACAAAACGGTATTCGCCAATTTAAAACATCAATTTCAACTCTTCAGTCTGATGCTGACATATACCGTCAAAGTTGATTTTTAATTCTTAAATAAACACAACGAGTATTCCAAAAATAATGCCTCTTATTTTTTATTCCATCAGAATGTATCAGAAGGGATTGCATTGTTATGATGATTAAACTTATCCACTCATGACCTGAGAGTTTCATCTCTGTTGCAGATATTGATGGTGTGAGACTAAGAAAGCAACCAGTCATAAATATATGTCAGAAGCAAAGATAAATCATTGAATTTCTCAATGCAGAAAAAATTGACGCGATTAACATTCACCAGCATCTGTTGAATGTTTACGAAACCAATGCAGTTGATGTCAGCACAGTTAGGAGATGCATTTGTCAACTTCAGAGTGGCAACAAAGATGTGAGTGACAAAGCACGCTCCAGACTTTTATGTCCGAGGCCTCAAAAGAGGCTGGCTTCAGTGCATTAAAAACGGTGTTAAAAATAAATTCTAGAGCACAAAAAAGATTTTTTTGTTTTAATGGTAGCACTCCCATCTTCGTATGAGGTTGACAAGAAAGTTCTTGCGGTTTTCAACTTTTAAGTTCAGATGAACATATCTCGGCTCAAAGAAAAATTTACTGATCGAAAAAAGCACCATCAGAATCAACACACTTTTGCCACCGCAAAACAAATGTATTTATGAAAGTAACGTAAAAAATCTTGTGTTCTGATGGCAATTAAGTGGCTGAAGGCGTTTTTGATATCATTTAGATTTTTTATGCATTTCTCACACTGTTGTCGAGATGCTTGAAAAAATGGTAGTCGGAGGTTTGGAGAGTATGGATTGGTTGCTTGTTTTTGTTTTACGGCATATCAACCTTTTTCAGGTTATTTAATGCCGAATCTAGTTATTTTGAGGAGCGATTTTTAATGGAGTATATATATATATATTTTTAAGTCAGATTCTATTTAACCCATAGTTGGGACCCTAACTGGTACTACCACTCCGGGTCAGAGTGGACCTGGGAGCAATGGCAATTAAAGGGTGGCTCCACACTCCTCAAGGCCCACAAGGTGGGGCCCTCACCATCGGATATAGTTTTAGGTCATATCCAGGATCGTGGAGAGTATGGAAGATGAGGCATTCGTTCAACTTCTGCAGGATCGGTTTAGCAACGTGCGGGTCAGGCATTGTTGTGGAGGAGAACTGGGTCTTTTCTGTTGACTAATGCTAGGTGTTGTGGCCGAAATTTCTGATGCACTTCATCGATTTGTTGACAGTACTTCTTCCGCCGTAATGGTTTACATTAAAAAAAACTGTAATGGATGTGACAGGTCGCAGATCACCAAACAGTCAGCATGACCTTCTTTTGGTGCAACTCTGGCTTCAGGAAGTGTCGTGGAGCTTCGTCAGCATCAAACCTCTGACCTGAGCATCACCACTTGTTGTAAAGAACCCAATTTTTATCACAAGTCACAACCCAGTCGAGAAATGAGTCATTCTTGTAGCATAAAAGAAAGGAAGATGACATTTCTTTTGGTTGTCGTTCAATTCTTGAGGCATCCATTTATCAAGATTTTTATCTTTCTAATCTCTCTCAAGTGGTTGGAAATCATTGTATACATTACATTTTAATTCAGAAGCAAGTTCTCGAACATTTGTGCATGGATTGGCTTCGACTAAGACTCTTTAATTGATCGTTGTCAACATCTGATGGCCAACCACTATTCTCATCATCTTCAAGACTTATCGCTGCCACAAAATTTCTGAAACCACCATAGTGCTGTGCGTTCAGTAGTGATTCTTGGGCCAAAGCTTCATTGATATTGTGAGCTGTTTCAGCAGTTTTTTGGCCTAGCTTGAATTGAAATAAGAAAATTGTATGAATTTGCCTTTTTCCCCCCTTCTTTTATTCAACGTTCTGAAAAGAAGACATAATTGTTTTAAAAGGATTGTAATTTAAGCGACTAGATAGAGCGAAAAGTACTATTCAAAATGATATATAAAGTAAAGGTATTATAACGAAAACTTATTTGAAAATGGATCATTTGAAATCAAAATTAAAAATTCCGCAAGATATATCTAATCGTTTAAATTACAATCATTTTAAAACAATTTTTTTTTTTTAACTTGAAAACTAAAACATTGCAGAGCTATTAGGTTGTCAACCTAACAGCTCTTCAATGTTTTAGTTTTTGAGTTAAAAAAAAGGAGGCATTACTTTTGGAATGACCATGTAAATGTTTATTTAAAAGAATACTACATTGGTTACTTAAGCTTCAAATAAATTGTGTGGTGTGGCGGCGTTAAATACTTTCAGCCTTTTAAGACCTAGGCACATGAAATTTAATCGGAATGATTCCTCGCATGTGCAATTTGTTTATTTCTTGATAAACAATTTGTTTATTTCTTGATAACAATATCAAAGAATATTAAAGAATATCCAAGAATATCAAAGAATATTAAAGAATATCCAAGAATATTAAAGAATATCAAAGAATATTAAAGAATATCAAAGAATATTAAAGAATATCAAAGAATATTAAAGAATATCAAAGAATATTAAAGAATATTAAAGAATATCAAAGAATATCAAAGAATATTAAAGAATATCCAAGAATATTAAAGAATATTAAAGAATATCAAAGAATATTAAAGAATATCCAAGAATATCAAAGAATATTAAAGAATATCCAAGAATATTAAAGAATATCAAAGAATATTAAAGAATATCAAAGAATATTAAAGAATATCAAAGAATATTAAAGAATATCAAAGAATATTAAAGAATATTAAAGAATATCAAAGAATATTAAAGAATATTAAAGAATATCAAAGAATATCAAAGAATATTAAAGGCCAAATCAAATTGGTTGTTATTCAAGACTGATGACTATGAACAACAGCACGAGAATGTGTACTGTTGTTCTTACACCAAGAGGGACAGGTTGCTACTGCGGCTGCTAGTGACATCACAAGAGAAAGAGAGAGACTGATCCCACTCCTCTATGGCAGCTATAAAGATGAAATGCGTAAACATAACTGGTTGAAGCAACATTGGTAATCCATTGTAATCGGGAGAATTCCCGACGGTCGTTGCTACAAGTTATTTATCCCCCTCTCACGATGTGACACAAGGGTCGGAAAGTGAGATTTGAAAATCCAGCACCCAAGAGGAAGAGCACTGGCTTGCAAAAAAGTCAGGTAGGGTCGCCTCATGCGATTAGCAATAAACTAAGTCCTTCTCAAAAGGGAAAGGTAAAGCCTGGGAGAATGGACATCCTAGAACTGCACAGGACTAAAACGATAACTTAGTCAATAAGGAGCAAGCCATCTCAGCAATGGCCAAAACTCTGGTGATTATTGATAAATTGTAGATGGCAATTAACAACAGTTGACACTTAAGTTTTTTTTTTTCCAAATTTGGAATTCAAATTAATACTGTCAAAGGCTGTAAATGACAAAGCTCTCTCTGATTCTCTCTCCTCTGATCTCGAGCGCGTGGTTCAGTGGGGGAAGATGTGGCTGGTTACCTTTAATGCATCCAAAACCAAACTCCTATCCTTACATCATCAACGCTCTGATCCCCATCTAGCATCAATTGTGATGGATGGCTCTCGTCTGGGTGAGGCCCCGTGTTTTGACAAGATTCTGGGTTTGACCTTTACTCCTGATCTGAAATGGAACATGTACATCAAGTCTGTTGCCAAGGTTGCTGGAAAGATGGTGGGATCCTTCTACCGCTCTAGAAGATATCTCACTACTGATGCAATTCTCTATCTATATAAAAGCCAAGTACGTCCAAGGATGTAATACTGCTGCCACATCTGGGCAGGAGCTGCTAAAAACAGCCTATCCTGCCTTGACAGAGTACAAAAGGACTTCGTGGCTTAGTGGGGGATGCCCTTTTCTCTTCCCTGCAATGTCTCTTCTGTAGGAGAGAGGTTGCAAGCCTGTCTTTGTTTTATCGTTATTTCCATGGCAAGTGCTCGTCTGAGCTCCAATCTCTGGTACCCTCTCGCCAATCTTTCACGGTAAACATTCATCTAGCTGAAGCGAAATTTTCCCCAATCTTTATCCATGAACAAAGCTTCTTTCTTAGAAGTGCACGCCTGTGGAACTCTCTTCCGTTTGCCTGTTTCCCACCTGACTACAACTTGGATGTCTTCAAGTCCAATATAAACAAATTCCTGATGAACCGCCCCCTTAAGTAAGAAACTTTATCAAATCTCCAATACTAACAATTACTACGATACTATCCCATTGATTACTGTACATGCAATAACCCTTATCCCCGAGTGGCTTCCGGGCCTTGATAAGTGGTGACTACCATGTGAAAAAAAAAATAAGTATAATAATCTAATATATAAAAGGCTATGTGTCTGTCTGTCTGTCTCCATATTTTCAAACTCTATATCCTCCAAAACTAAAAGTTGCAGAGCCTCAAATGATTGGATTTTTTATGGACCATTTTTTCATGGGTTTTTAGCCAATTAAAATAGTTTTTAAGGGGTTAAAAATGGGTCAAAATTAAAAAAATCGTTATATATTTTATACATTCATCTTAGTTTATTTTTAATTTTTAATCAGTTCATATGCGTGTCATGTTAAAACAGTGGTAACATCGCCAGCTCTGAATGCTATAGTTTTGCTTTCGGTTTCAATTCTAGCTGATGGCACCCAAATACTTTTTTTTTACTTTTGAAATCACGACTATCATAATATATACGAAACCTGGACAAATTAAAATATCATATTTAAGTGTGTTTTATGCCCAGATAAAGCCGGGCGTCTCCCCACATGCTAGTGTTAATATGAATTGCATAATCATAGAAAATGAACTCATTTTAAAAGAAGAATTCAGTTTCTGCATTTTTTTATTAAAAAGTTTTGTAAAAATAAAAAAAATTACCCTACATTTATAATATAAGTCTCACCTGTCTGTTTAAATGTATATATATATATGTATGTTTGTAGGTCTGTCTAAAACTTTTAACAAAGGCGACAGATTTTCACAAGATCAGTATCGTTTTGAAGCACAAAAGCAAAAAATGGCTAAAAACATTACATTAATTCCTTCACCCTCAACTGGGCACTTCTCTACAGGGAGGGGTCGCTTTTTTGCCGAGATTTTCAAAGGCCATCCCCTCTTTTCAATTGACTAGCCTTAATTTAAACATTTGCCACTTTCGGTTTGGCGATGGATGCAACGGCAAAGACGTCACGTTTTTTTTTTACATTCTTTTCCTCCTTTGCGGTATGGGTTCGAGCCTGCCTGCCTAATATCACTTTTTTTTTCCTCAACACACACCTCTAAACATCCGGGAAACGCCAGGCACCTAGGCTAGTTAAAAATGAATATTGAATATATCTCCCCCCCCACACTTTTTTTAAAAAATAAATCTTTCCTATATTAAAATTCGACCTTGTGACGAAAAAACAGACAACTCAGTTTTATTATCTACTAGCAGGGGGTACCCGGCGTCGCCCGGGTGTTTAGAGGTGTGTGTGCTCTGGGGTAAATTAAAACAAAAGAATAAGCTAAGTAATCACCATGTTTAAATATTATAAAAAAAATGTTTAAACTTAAAAAAATCGAAAAAAAAACAAAAAAAAAACTAACGTAAGGCAAACAAACGATGTTAAAATTTCTTAAAATCGGAAAAATAAAAAAAGAAAACGCGAATGTGATGAAAAAAAAACAGAAAAACGAACGTTAAAACTTCTTTAAAAAATCTGAAAAATAAAAGCAAAAAAGAAAACAGAACGTGAAAAATAGCTTAAATAACCCTGCTTCAATATTAAACCTTTAAAAAAAAAAAAAAAAAAGACATCTCACACCACAATTCGAACTCACAACCTTTAGATAAAGTGTGCAAAAAACCTGTCACGTTTATCCGCTCGGCCAGCAACACAGAGTAGCTGAAACATGTTTGAATTTATTTAAAAGTATTAAAAACAGAATTAACACGTGTCCGCAAAGTTAACTCTGCTCCTTCTATTTGACCTCATTAATGAGGTCAAATAGAAGCAGCAGAGTTAACTTTTGCTGCGGGACAGCTTTTGGGTTTGTTTACCCAGGCTAGTTGTTTCCTCAAGACGTTGAGGAGGGGGAAACCAGCTCCCCATTGTCCAGATTGAATAGCAATTGTCTGATATAAGGAGTTTGGCCCCACATTGATCAAAGCTGATTGCTTCTAGACGTTCCCCGGTGCAGTTGCCCGGACTCAGCCTTAGCTTTGAATTAGTTTCGGTTTTATACAAAATAAGCTGAACGAACACAAGACGGG
The DNA here is from genome assembly GCF_053919585.1 of Euprymna scolopes. Lineage (NCBI taxonomy): Eukaryota > Metazoa > Mollusca > Cephalopoda > Sepiida > Sepiolidae > Euprymna > Euprymna scolopes. The sequence continues at coordinate 96,240,006 of NC_136502.1, forward strand.
CTGAAATAGCAATAATTTTGTAAAAATCAACGTAAATAAATGTAGATGCAACGCACGTTAGCAAATCCTACATATTATGATCTGTGGGCTATATAAACAGTTCTTCTAAGCGATATAACCTCCCCCTGGGAGCGTCGGTGAAAAAAGCCTTTTCGAGACATACAAAAAATGCCCACGCACATTCGCCTTTTATATATACATAGATTAGTTTATAGATGTCATGTGTGCCGAAAGCCAACTGGTATCGCTCTGAAGGTGTTCTTGCTTATTTTGTAGGATTCTTGAAACCTAATTGATCTCATTTATCTAATAGAACTGGAACACAACAACTGTTAGAGAATGGATACAGAGAGAGGGAAGAGTGTGAGTTACAGTGTAGACACGTTGACCGGAAGTCAAGATCAGCTGATTGGATTGCGTGTGAGTCATGTGATCAAGTTAGCTGAATCGAGGAGATTTGGTTGGGACTTGGAAGAGCGCGGATGGCTTTGCCGTTGTCTCCCCCCCTTCGTTGGGGGGGGGGACGAACGCTGACGTGGTAGAAATAAGACCTAGAAGAAGAAACCACATAGGCCAAATTCACTTTCCATTCTTCTGCGATCGATCTGGAAGGTGAATAAAAAACTATAGAACCAATTTCTCGTCTTGGAGTGAAATAAATCTTCGTCCCCAAAAACAGGTACCAGTCTCTCTCCCAGACGAGATGTTCCAGATGGACCAAGAAGCAGAGGTATGTGAAAAATACATGACATGTCACACACACAACGACATTAACTCTGTAAGATAATCAAACACTCAATCCTTTATAAATAGACAATACAACACAACTACCAATGAATGGAGAATCTTCTGCTTTAAGCAGATAGGAGTGTGTCAGGTACATATGTACTTTGTGGAGTCAGGCACGATCTCAAACACCGATCACTATGACTAATAATACGCTATCTGAAAGCTCTTCGTTCAGACTCTTCAGCTTAACATTCACAGGCAAGCTGAACTGGAACAAATACATTGAAGATATTGCCAAGACTGCTGCAAAGAAAGTAGACTCTCTCTACCATGCTAGAAAAATGCTTACACCATCATTCATCCATGCATGGAATACTGCTGCCACATCTTGGGTGGTACATTTACCACTAGTCTCTCCGTTTTGGACAAAGGCCAAAAAATAAGTCTCCAACCTAACATCATTATTGACCAAGCTCCAGCCCCATTCACGCCATATTACATCCAACTATTTTAATGAAATGTAAATACCTTCAACTAACTTGACAAGCAGCAAAATCCCACCCCTTCACTGTAGAGGTCCCAAGATGCTGGGAAGCCTCTTATTCTAATAGTTTCTTCCCTCAAATTGCTAGACTTTGGAATTCCTTCGTGGTCTCTGGCTTCTCTAGCTGTACTAACATGCAGAAATTTAAATGTAATGTGAACAGACATCTTGCTGCTCAACTCCTTGCATAATGTCTCTGTAGGCATGGTCCAAAAAAAAAAAAGAAAAAAGAAAATATTTTCATACTCTGGTAGTTCTCTTTAATAGGTATTTACATTTTTCAGTTTATCATTCATGCAGATATTCTAAGAGTTTGTCATTTATTATGATTTTTTTTTTAATCGTTGGCGTTAGATGTGTACATAAAATTTTATTATTATTTTTATACTTTTACAGAATTTTTGCAGCTTTATCCAATTTTCAACAATCATGTTGCATCACCTTAAATAGTCAAAGTAATAAACTGGGGAAAAATTAGTTCCATATAAAGCAACAAAACTCTCACAATAATGCTGATTTCTTCCCTAAGAATCATCACTAGGGGTATACCGATTAATCGGTCACTTTGCCAGTTACTCAGCTGATTAATTACTTTTCTCTTTCCTATTAAATTTAAAGCATTTCATCACTGCCAAATGACTCATTAATATCGTAACTGCTGATTTAACTTAACATTTGTTAAGTGCCTGGTCACTATTACAGCTTTTTGCCTTTATTAAATAAAATTACAAAATACAAAGTAAAATTTCCAATTTTTAAATAAATATAATTAAACAATTAGATAAAAAGAAATTACAAACCAACTACAAAGTACAAATTGTAATTCTTGAAGTGAATAACTATAAGCTGAAGTTCTGCACCTGTTGTTCTACTTCCTCTTTTATCCTTGCTGCCCGCCTCCTCTGCTTTCATAGTCTCCTCAGTATTTAAAGTTGAATACTTTTAAGTTGTAATGTGGAAACATTATTCTCTATTTTCAGGACACAGTCTGTTCCTTATAGGTTACTGTACTAAAGAGTGCTGCACTTAAATATTTTGAAGCCAGTTTACTCAGCAGTAGTAGGGTCTCCTGTGTCTTCTTCCACCACTGAAATGGACCATAACCTCTTATAAGTAGTGATAAAGCTACATAATGACCAAGTTCTTTTGTGCATTTAAGCACATAAGATTGTAATTCTTGTATTTCTGTTGACAAGAAGGATTTTGATTGAGATTGTCGGACTGACTTCCTCATCTTGATTATTATAGTCACAACGTTTCGGCCGTTTTGCCCTCCGGCCTTCATCAGGTGTTTTGTTTCGAACTGGAGAACCGTTTGTTAGGAGTCTCGAACACAACCCTTTATTATTATTACGGGGATACCGTGTTCAGACTCCAGCTAGGCTCTGGGACATAGTTACTGATTCTCTGTTTGGAATGTTACTTTTCACTGCCTTCGTTCAGGATTGAACTCAGCACCTTTGGGTAACTGTAAACTTTGATACAACGTCTAGGATCACTCGGCCATATGTCACTAGGACAATTCTTAGTTGGTTTTTGTTAATGTTGAACCTATGTTGTTATTCAAGGTTTTCTCTCTCTATCAGAGTGTCCAAATTGCATTCAGCTCTATGCTTGGTTTGCTCAGTAGGTTGTTATGTCCGAGCATGTGAGCTGTTTCTTTAAGTTTTCTCACTTTCCAGTGGGTCTCTTTGTTTATTATTTTTCGCCTCTCCATCCAGACATGGTTGGCTATACCCGATTTTTCTGTCTCCTCTTTAGTTACCACTTTTCGGTGTTCTTCCACCCTTACTTTAAAGGGGCGGCATGTTTCACCTTTGTAAACCTTTCTGCAACTGCATGGGATGGAGTATATGCAGTTCTTGGTCATGTTCTCCTCCATGCGGGGCTTCACTCGTACCAGGTGTCGTCTGAGTGTTGACTTGCTCTTGAATACCGTCCTGATGTTGTAGGGGGCACATATTCTCTGAATCTTTTCGGAGATGCTGCGTATGTATGGTAGGCAGACCGTTGTGACAATAACAACCAAGATGAGGAAGTCAGTCCGACAATCTCAATCAATGAAAACACCTCATCTCAAAAATACAGACAATTACTAAGAAGGATCTTGTGGAATTTTGAATTTTGATTTCAAATGATGTATTTTCAAATAAGTTTACGTCATAATACCTTTACTTTATTATATATCATTTTAAAGACCATTTTTTGCTCTATCTAATCGACTAAATTACAATCGTTTTAAAACAATTGTCTTCTTTTCAGAAGGTTGAATACAAAGTGGAAAAAAACAAATTCACACAATTTTTTTTATTTCAATTCAAGCTAGGCCGAGAAGTAGTTGAGAGATTGGAAAGACAAAAAAAAACTTGATAAATGGGTGCCTCATGAATTGAATGACAACCAAAAGAAATGCCGTCATCTTCCATTCTTTTATGCAACAAGAATAACCCGTTTCTCGACCGGGTTTTGACTTGTGATGAAAAGTGGGTTCTTTACGATAACCAGCGACGTTCAGCTCAGTGGTCAGATGTCAACAAAGCTTTAAAACACTTCCCGAAGCCAGAGGTGCACCAAAAGATCATGCTGACTGTTTGGTGGTCTCATCCATTAGTTTTTTTGAATGCAGACAAAACCATTATGATTGTGAAGTACTGTCAACAAATGGATGAAATTTTAAAGAGCGTTTTTTGCTCTATCTAATCGATTAAATTTTAATCCTTTTAAAACAATTGTCTTCTTTCCAGAACGGTGAATAGAAGATGGAAAAAAAAAAGAAAATTCGCCCAATTTTCTTATTTCAATTCAATGGAGTTCGTATATTAAATCCATTACTCTTTTTTTTTCTTTTTTTTTTTTTATTCAATTTTCACCCCAAACAAGGCACAATGCCACTTTGAAGCAGGGGGCTACTATCAGGGACCTAATTAGCGGGGTCATTATGAAGGGAGATGAGTAGAAAGATATTTGTTAACATTACACTTGAACTTCTGCATATCATTGCAGTTGGGAAAACAGAATCCCGGAAGGGAGTTCCAAAGACCCGCAGTTCTGGGGAAGAAACTATTGGAGTAAAAGGCTTTCTTGCACCTAGGGATCTCTACTGTAAAGGGATGAGACTTAGTAGCTTGTCGGGTTTGTCGGGGGTAGTTACGTCGGGGAGGTACAAGTGTTTGCAGTTTGTCAGAGCATTCACCATTAAAGTATTTGTAGAACAGGCAGAGGGATGCAACATCCTGCCTGAATCCATATTGTTTGTCAGTCAGGAGTTTAGCAGCTGTTAGATGCTGGACTAGGGCTTGATTAACTAAGGACTCAAATATTTTGGTGAAAAGCGGGAGGAGGCTAATGGGGCGATAATTTAGTGGGTCAGTTCTTTCACCAGAATTCTTGAAGACTGGTACCACAGAGGCGGTTTTTCAGCAGTCGGGAAAGCAAGATTCGTTAAAGCATTTATTATAAAGTTTGGAGAGAACTGGAGCAACCTCGGCAGAGCATTTTTTTTAATAGCACAGCTGGGATGAGATCTGGTCCACATGCTTTTGAGGTGTCTAGGTTTTTTATAATAGCATGAACCTGAGAAGGGGTGATTTTCAAATCGTCTAGTGCGGCGTCTGTTCACAGAGGAAAATCAGGGAGGGAGTGGTGTACCGAGTTCAGTGTGGAGTTTGAGGCAAACCGACTGGCAAGCAGATTAGCCTTGTCAGTTGCCATGCAAGCCACCTCATGATTGTTTGATAGTGGGGGAATAGTTGACTGTCCATTATTTACTACGCTGTTGTAGATTTTCCAAAAATCCCGGGTTCCTAATTTCTGTGCTTCGATGCATTTTCTAGTGGTTTCAGAGTAATCTGTCTTAGCTGTCTCTATCATTCTCTTACAATTATTTCTAGCTTCTATAAACTTCTGTTTATTTGAGCTGGACTTATGTCGGTTGAATCTGTGGAACGCATGCTGCCTTTGACAAATGGCAGCTGCACAAGCAGAAGTAAACCATTGGGGAGAGTGGGGCTTGCTATAGAATTTCCGTGCGGGAACATGTGCTTGCTTGTTACTCTGTCTGTTTCTCGTAAAATCAATTTTATCACACCTGAGGTTCCTCTCTATCCCTACAAGGTCTATCAGACCATGTATGGAGTATTGTTGTTATATTTGGGCATCCCTAAACTAACTAGCAGTCCTCACACAGATCATCAACAGTGATTGCTCACTGACAATAACCGGGTGTTCACTGGATTCTGAGTGACAAAAAAACGAGCTCACGTGATATCAGTTGAGGCTGGTATCATCACATTGTGTTTTATGGGGGGGGGGGTATGAGATTTCTTGCAGTTTCAGTTCGTTTGGGTTCACGTGATGTCCTTTCTAGGAAAAGGGAAGTGAAGCAAGACAATACGTGATGGAAAGAGAAAGAGAGAAAACAAGCCGAGCATGCAGAGTCCCCACTCCATGAGTGAAAATTTTACTTTCACCATGACTAATGTTTGTGCAAAATTTAAAAAAAAAAGAAAAGTGCGAACAAATGAATGAACGAACAATTTTGGTGCAATTTTACCCCCATAATGTTCCCTAGGGGAACCAACCAGAGTTATCCTAGAAAATCCGTTCTGGCAAAAATTTACTTTTACCATGACTAAAGTGCAAACAAATGGGAGTGAATTACTAGATCCAATCCCTCCTTTTTCAGGGGGACCAAAAACATGAAAGGCAGAAAAGGTCAAGCGAAAGATCTCCATCATTCTAGTAATTGTTGAAGCAACTGAACTCATGAAAAAGAATTTCAAAAACTACCCAACAAATACATGGTTAGAATTTTAAAAAGATCACTCTGTTGGAATGTACAAGACAAAAAGCAAGTAGAATTCATCCTAGGTGGGTTGATCCAATTTCCCCTAAAGAAGGAAGTTTCTAGGGAATATCAAATTCACAAGCAGTTCCCAGTCAGATGTATATCCTAGTAAGCAGAGATTACAATATCAGTTCTTGCAGGGAGGTGTCAATGTCTTCCTACATATAGCGTCTCATCTTCCCAAATGGTAAACCAACTGATACTGGCCAAGCTCAACATTGCTTAACTTTGGTGATGTAATAAGTACTGGCATCTCAACATGATTATCTAAACTCTTATATAAAAATCACTTTGTGCTTGTGAGTTCCTTCCTCATAGGTTCTAAAACTGAGCCTACCTTTTATGAATTTCACACAAAGATAATTTATATATCTGACAGTGTTCTTAGATATGTTTTGTACAGAAATTCATCCGATAAATCGAAAAACTCCCATCTTCAAAATAGCTTTTCTCTCTTATAGATAAAAAAAAATAACAATCTTTACAGGGAAATGTTTTTTGTTACACTGTCAAGGGAAATAATAAAATCTCAGCAAATCATTTCTTCTTTAAAAAAAAAAAAAACTATTGTCATCTGGACATATAGCTCAGTCGTAGAGCATTCGACTACAGATCGAATGATCCCCTGTTCAAGCCCAGGTGTACGTCACCATTTTATTTGAATTTTTTCTTATTAATGAGTTCAATTTACGATAAAGGAAGATGTACCATTTAAAATTGCTGCAAATCATTTTCTCGTTTGCATATTTTAAAACTAAACATTAATCAGAAGTGACTTTTCCTGGGCATTCATCGTCCAGCCCAAATATCAGCTGATGTGATATTGCAAACACAGACGGAATTTGATGAACATTATCATCATTATTATTTTTTTGCGAATTAGTCCACTAGCCAAATTATTCCTCATAATATATAATGATCAATAATAATAATCTAATATTAATAATAATCTATAATAATCTATAATAATACATACACAATCAGCATAAATGAAAATATCATGTTTAAGTATGTTAAACTTGTTCCCTTCAATAATGACAAGAAACCTTCTCTACCACTTTTAGCAATGGCCAAAGACTCTTTATCTGAAAGTATCCTGTACCTCTATAAGGCCACTATTCGCCCATGTATGGAGTATTGTTGTCATATTTGGACTGGTGCATCTGCTACTAGTCTCTCACTCCTGGACAAGGTTCAAAAGAGAGTCGCCAACCTGATAGGTCCTGAACTGTCATCTAAGCTTCAGCCTCTGTCTCATCGACGAAATGTACATCCCTCTGCCTGTTCTACAAGTACTTTAATGGTGAATGCTCTGACGAACTGCAAGCACTTGTACCTCCTCGACGTAAATACCCCAACAAACCCAACAAGCAGCAAAATCCCACCCCTTCATAGTTGAGATCCTTAGATGTAAGAGAGCTTTCTACTCGAGTAGTTTCTTCCCCAGAACCGCTAGACTTTGGAATTCCTTTCGGGGTTCCTGCTTCTCCAATTGTACTGACATGCAGAAGTTCAAGTGTAACATGAACCGACATCTTGCTGCCCAACTCCCCACATAGTACCCCTGTATTTTATGTCCCTGATAGTAGCCCCCTACATCAAAGTGGCAATGTGCCTTGTTTGGGGTGAAAATGTAATTAAAAAAAAAAAAAATTTTTTTTAGATATTGTACGACTGGGCAACGCCGGGTGTCCAGCTACTGCCATGTAATGTTGTATATTGAAGGGGACAGCTCCCGGTTTTTAGTTAGACATGAAGTAATTTGGATCGAAGATTATTATTGAAGGAGAATTCTGGCATCAAACACAGATATTAAAAGTTAAAATGAATACATTTTTGTTATTTAGATACGATTCCAGGAATGCAGTGAATTATCCATTGCAGTGCAAATAAACAGAGTTGTGTTGGAACAATGGAATTAAAGAATGTGCACAGAAGCATGTGCATGGAATTCACATGTTTGGACTGCATGCCGACATCACAAAGAAGTATAGAATTAATATATACACTTAAGTTAGACTAGAAAAGAGGCAGTCTGGAGCAGTTAGTTGGAGGAGTCCAGGAAGACTGACAGAAACTCCTTAGGAAGCGAAGGGGGTCAGGAAAATGTGACTCTGTAGGAACGTAGCAGGCATCGAATTCCGTCACCAGCTGGATGAATAAATGTCTTGTATTTGCTATGAAAGCCTTTTGTCTTCATTCGTCATTTAAAGGTAACATGTTTTGTCGTCATCGTCTTGTATAATGAAAGCTCCCCTTCCAAAGGTTGAATATATATATCCCCCTCTTCGATAATGCATCTCCCTCCTGTTTAAAGAACTCCTTTTCTCTTCTATGTCGTCTCGTATCTGTGTGACCCTCAACTCAACAATAATAATGTAGAATATAGCGGCTGCATGTCCAGCATTGAGTAGGATATCCCATTCCAAGATAGAACAAAAAAAAAAGAAAATTAAAAAAAAAAGGGGGGGTATACATACAAACGGGAACTGAAATCTTAAGATCTCTATCATTCCAGTAATCATAGATAGCGGGTGAATGTCTGGCATCCAGTAGGATGCCCCGTCCCCAGCTAGATCAAAAAAAAAAAAGGGAAAAACATAAAAACAAGACATAAAACAATATGTCTGTCGTTTAGTGCAGATAAAAAAATATATAAGTTGAAATGCATGATAGCAGGTGAATGTCCGGCATCCAGTAGGATGTCCCCTCCCCAGCTAGAACAAAATAAGAAAATTTAAAAAAAAAGGTGGGGGGGGGGGGCATATACAAGAGATAAAACGATATGTCTGTTTATTTATTGATTTGTAGACTGTTATCCTCATTTTCATAGTTGTTATTGTTCAACCACGTTTCGACCAACTATTTCTCTGGCCTTCTTCAGGTGGTTAACCGCGACAGAACAGGAATGCTGAGTCTCATAACTGTATCCCCAGTAATTACTGTTAACCATCTGAAGAAAGCCAAAGATTTAGTTGGCCAAAACGTGGTGAGACCACACCAGGGATACAGTTACGAGACTCAGTATTACTATCCCATCACAATTAATCACCTGAAGAAGGCCATAGGATGAGTCGGCCGAAATAGGGTACAACAACAACTATGAAGATCAGGATAACAGTCCGCAAATCAATAAATAAATATACAAATTACTCATCTCAAAAGATTCCAATAAAAATAATATATAATACGTCTGTTGTCTAGTGAAGAAGAAAGAGAAAAAAATTCAGAAACGTGTAAAATTGCGTGCAGTTTTGTGTCTTACCCGTGTGTGTTCGTTCGTGGTTTTTCCACTCCGTCACCTGGCAAAACGTCCGCGTGCAAAAGCCGCAGTGGAACGGACGTTCGCCCGTATGCGTCCGTATGTGGTTGCGCAAGATGATCTCCTGCGAGAACGCCTTGTTGCAAAACGTGCAGAAGAAGTGCTTGCGGCCACCTAGCTCGTGGTTGATCAGGTGGCCCCGCTGCGCAAACCCCTTACGGCACGTGCTACACTTGTAGGGCTTCTTGGCGCTAAGGCTCAGCCCAAAATAGGGCGAGTCAATAAGGATCTTGCCACTGGGTGTCGTTCCAGTGATGTAAGGGGCCATGAAGCTAGCGCTTGCCGGTAAAGTGGCTGGAGTGAATGGTTTCGGCTTATCACTGTGGCTCATGTACAGTCGTGAGGAAGATAAATGAGATGGTGGTGGTTGCTGTTGTTGGTGTGGTGGTGGTGGCTGTTGGCGCTGTGGTTGTAGTTGACGTTGGTGAGTTTCGTGTGGATGAAGTTCTTTCTTTGAGATGGGGTCTATCTTGTGTGGCGTGATGTGGTGGGTTGACGGTTGAGGACTCTCGAAACCTAAATTCTGGGCTTCTTCCTCGTCCATTGTTGTAGTCCGATAAACAGGCTGTGGGGTGAACATGGTCAGTTGTTTGCGAGAAGGCGTAATGTCTTATTTTTGATGTGGAGATTTTTGGTTACGTTTTCTTTCTTTTTTTTTATTTGTTTTGTTTTTGTTGAAATCAGTTTCCGTTTTCATTTATCATAAAAAAAATAAATAAAAACTGAAGTATGACAAATATGTTGAAGAGTAAACATAATTGTATTTGGTTTTTGTTTGTTTGTTGTTTCTATTAGTTTTGTTGTTTCTGCGTTAGTTTTTTTTTTTTTTTGCTTTTTTTGTTGTTTGTATTTTTTTTTCCTTTTTATAAAACTAAATTACAATCATTTGTTTTTTTATAAAAGAATTTTTTACATGCTATTATAAAGGCAATGCTGCCAATCAGAGTTGTCAATTAATCATTTTTTTTAATATTTGATCAAGTCTTATTATTACATGAATTGTAAAAGGTGTTTTTATTTTACTAGTGCGAAGGGGGGGGGGGTACCTCTTATCAAGGCCGAAATGCCACTCGAGGATAAGGGTTAATGAGTGTCAGGTGGCCAGTGAAACAACACTGTCATAATCAGTAATGGTGAAACTTAGTTAAGGTTATAGTGTGTGTGTGTGTGTGTGTAAAAATAATTTGTATATATACTATTGGAATTATTTTTAATCAAATTTCTTATGAGAAATTTTCACTTTAATTTTGTTGTTTCAAACTTTCATATGAAGAAAGAAGTAATAAATTAAAATTTATTTTACTGGTATTATATAGGCTTTCGACAGATAATAATAAAATAATAAATTGGCTTTGAACTAACTGTAAAAGGACTTGCTATGAATTTCTTTTGAATTAGATAAAACAACACTATGATAGATAGATAGATAGATAGATAGATAGAGAAATAGATAGGATATGCTTATTACATATTAAGAGTTTTTTTTCAAAACATATTCTGAAATTCCCAAAATAATTACTCCAAATTAAAAAATTGGCTGCCTACATGCATTGTAAAGCTTGATCAATAAATTTTTATAAAAATTGAATCTGCTTAATACTATGAAAGTTACAAAGATATGCTCTAAATATGGTTCTAAATATGTGCCATACAATTGCAGCTTTGAGCAGGACTCTAATAATTCTTATAAATACCAATGGAACATAATTAGTAAATATCTATAAAGTAAATCTTACTAAAATTTCTAGCAAGCATAAACGTAATAAATAATAGGCTCTAGAATAAATTCTTTTGAATTTTCATTTATTGTAAAACAACAAATAAGAAAAAAAGAGACATTTTTCTCTTAACTTTTAAAACTACAAATGGCCAAAAGAAAGAAAAAAAAATAATTGACTTTAAAGGCTTCCATAGAAAATAAAACAATTCTACATGCTTCCAAATTATTCTTTTTTAAACTTAATAAAAATCGATCAGTTTCAAGTAACTATCTAACTTAACAATGAATTTAATAGTTACAGATGCTTTTAGAATAAATACTTATGGAAACAATTTAGGATAAATTTAAATTATAAAAACTTAGTAATAAAACAATGGGGTCATTTTGAACAATTCTTTACTTCAAGAAGTGACCCATTCAACTGATGTTTAAAAAAGGGTTACTAAAATTATTTTAAAATTACTTTAAAACAAAAGTTTGTTTTTTTTGGTAATGATTTAAATAAGTAATTTTTTCATTACCAATCTGTAATTTTTTTTTTTTATATATCAATATGATATAAAGGCTTATCTAGTAATATTCAAAGAAACTTTTTTTAAAGAAAATAAAAAATAATTTTTTACATTCCTGAATGTAAACATTTTTTTACTACTTTTGGTTCTTTGGGGGTAAAAATCTGATGCAGATTGCCAGAGTTTTAAAATGACATTTTTCTCTTAACTTTTAAAAGTACAGATAGCCAAAAGTAAAAAAAAAAATAATAATAATTTTAAAAAAAGTAAAAGCTTACGTCTTAGGATTAGTATTGTCAATTTACCGAATGTTCGAGTACATAACTAATTAAACAAGATGTTCAGGTAACAGATTAATAATTTAAGCAAAAATAGAAATTATTAACTGCATATTCCATCTTTACGACTTCGAACCATCCAATTGAATAATTTGTGGCAAACATAAATGTCCTTCAACCCTGTCTTATGGGCAGAAAACTTCCAATAAACCTTCATAAGTGAAAAATATATAGGTGTGCATATACGGAGACATTCTTGATAAATCCCCGACTGATCGGCGAAATATGCAATCAAATCATGACCCTGTGTTAATTTCTTTTGGTTCATATTAATTTGTTCGCTTTCTTGATTTTTTTCCCTACACCATATTTGTTATACCTCCTTACACACACTTATTTTACTTATAAAATAGTTCCCTACGAACACATGTTTCGCTGTAACTATGGCTCATCAGCGTGGCTGACTATACCAGGGTTTGAACTCTCAACTATAGGGACTAGATATGATATGTATTTTTTATGTCCAAAAATAGGTGTGATTATTCAAATCTAAGGGAAACTATTTCCCTATCTCTTAGAAGGACATAATCCATACCAAATTTAATTATTGTTGAAATTAACAAGGATCAAGATATGTATATATGTAGATATATACTGATGAGATGATTCAAAATTTTCCCCGATTCCGATACAATAACAGATTCCAATTCTTTTAAATTTTTACATATTTAGTTATAAATTTGTTGTTGTTTTTTTTGGGGGGGGTCGGGGGGGGGGATTAGTGTAAAAGTCCATGTAATATGTGCATATATTTTTGTCAACATAAAAGTATATATGTGTGTTGGGGGGTAGTCATCTATAAATGTTAGTGTAACTGGTATTTTAAAATGAAAAATAGATTATCATTAGTATCCACAATAAAAAATTAAATTTAAAAATAAAAAAAAAATTAAATTAAAAGAATTGTTTGACATTGGAAAAATGCACCAATTTTTCTGATTCCAATTAATCTTTAACATACACACACATATATATATATATTATATACATGCACACACACACATGCATTTATGGATGTATATGTATGCTAATTTGGAGGTTTTGTCATTTGAGCAACACGTTATTGATGCGATAAACAATTTCTTTAGCTTAAATCTTTTCAGACTTTGAAATTTTGGAATTGACGAGTGAAGATTTTGTCAGCAGCATAAATTTTCATTCAAAGAAATGCCAATTTAGAGTTGGTTGTGACACAACGAAACGGCAGAATTCAAGTTGCAGCTCCAATTTCCCATCAGCTGCTCATTCATAGGTCATCAAACGGTCATCAAGGTAGGAAATTCATCCAGTAAAAATCTGTAAATTAAAAATAAAGAAATAAAATGGAAGCAATATAAAAATAAAATGAAATAAAAAAATATAAATAAAGTAAACTGAATTTTTTAAAAAATTATTGGAACTTGTATGCTGTGCTAATTATTCTAAAAAAAATAAAGTATTTTTTTTTTAGTTCAATGCAAAACTAGTGTCATAAGGCTTTACATTGTGTGTGAAACAGCCATATTTGCGAGTGATTTTTCTAAGTTTTTTTTTTTTACATAGGCATCACCACTTATCAAGGCCCAGAGGACACTTGAGGATAAGGGTTAAAGAGTGTATAGTAGAAATTAGACACTATAGTAACCGTTAGTAATGGAAATTCAGTAAATTTGTTAACTTAAGTAGAACGGCTCATCAAGAACTTGTTTATGTTGGACTTGAAGACAACCATATTGTAGTCAGCTGGAAAGCAGGAAAACGGAAGACAATTCCACAGGCTTGCAGTTCTAAGAAAGAAGCTTTGTTCATGGAATCTATGTTTAGGTTTAGGCACAGATAAAGAGTGGGGGGAATTATTGATAGTGTTTACAGCTAAAAGAGTGTTTCTTGTGAAAGTTTGGTAAGGGGGAACCATAGATTGAAGCTCAGTCGAGCACTTGCCATGAAAATAACGATAAAGCAGAGACAAACTCGCAACATCTCTTCTGTGAGATAGAGGTTGCAGGGAAGAGAAAAGGACATCTACGAGGCTAGAAAGTCTATTTTGAACTCTATCAAGGCAGGACAAGTCCTTTCTAGCAGATCCTGCCCAGATGTGGCAACAGTACTCCATCCTTGGACGTACCTGGCTTTTATATAGATAGAGAATTGCATCAGCAGTGAGATATCTACTGGATCAATAGAAGGACCCCACCATTTTTCCAGCGGCCTTGACAACAGATTTGATGTACGTGTTCAATTTAAGATCAGGAGTAAAGGTCATGCCCAGAATGGCAACTAGAAATAATAAAACATTTATCTTTTGACAATGTTTTTTTTTTTCACCAAAAATCATCTAAAGCTCATTACTGAGTGAAAAATATCTTTTCAACCTCTATTGTTTTTTGATATAAAAAGAACAAAGTCAAATTATTTAAACAATAAAGTTTAATAGAACAATATATTCTTTTTTTTAATGAAAGTTTAAAAAAAAAACATTTGAAAAAAATATAAATGTTTACACCTTCAAGTTTCAACATAAAATTTGGCGCATATTTAGAATTACTTATTTAAAAAAAATATTTTTTTAAACACAAAAAATCTTTATGATGTATATACTCATCATAGAATAAAGATTTCATACTCCAAAAATCATGCAAGTTTGACTAGTAACTTTTCTATTTGGCTAGTAAACAAAAATATTTAGTTGTCAAAGGTCAACGAAAGATAAATTTGTCCGTAGGGCCCCATATCAACTATGTTAAGTTAGAATAAAAAAAAACATGGATTCAAACATTGGCGTCTCAATAATTGAAAATTACACCATAAATACTGGTAATGAAAATATACAGCTCGAGTAAACATTACATTTTTGCACAATTGGCTACTAGTGTGTTTGTTTATTTTCTTATTTTTGAGATTATCGAGATCTCCACATAACCATTTAATGTCAGCCATTGATTTTTTTTTATTCTAACTTAACATAGTTGACACTAGTTTTGTATTCAACTAAAAAATAATTCTTTACAATTAAAGAAAAAGAAATTAAATTATCCTGGTAGTTAGAAGAGTAACTTATTTTGCCTTTGGTAACATTTATTTATTGTATATTTGTCTTTTTGCTTTTTTTGTTGTTGTTTTTTTTTTTTACCCCTTTGTGTGTTCTTAGCTCTTGTTAAAAATGCCCCAGCATTGCAGCATTTAAGTAATCCAGTTGATCGAAAAGGAAAATAAAAGAAAGGATGATAGCCTGTTTCTTAGAACATTAATTTTTTTTTTAATTAAAGTTTGAAGTTTGTATTTTTCGTTCCATGTGCAGCATGATTGATGTACCCCCTCTACGTAAATATCCCCGACAAGCAGCAAAATCCCACCCCTTCACAGTTGAGATCCCTAGATGTAAGAGAGTCTTCTACACCAGTAGTTTCTTCCCCAGAACCGCCGGACTTTGGAATTCCCTTCCGGGTTCCTGCTTCCCCAACTGTACTGACATGCAGAAGTTCAAGTGTAACGTGAACCAACATCTTGCTGCCCAACTCCCCACATAGTACCCCTGTAGCTTATGTCCCTGATAGTAGCCCCCTACATCAAAGTGACAATGTGCCTTGTTTGGGGTGAAATTGTAATAAAAAAAAATAAAAAAAAATGTTTAAAGTCTACAAAATGGAACGATAAAATTGTCGCCCTAGAAAAGACATGATTCCATTTCCATTTGACGAAAACTAATTTCTTTTTTTTTTTGTTGCAGACCATCTACAAGTTGACAAGTTGTGTACAAATCCCAAGAGCGATAGGCACCTTCTATCATTTCTGGAAGCAACACAATGTTCAATGAGCAGGATCGGAGAGACACCGCTGTACAACTCATGCTCTCTACCAATCCAAGTTATGACAACAGGACCATTTCCAGCACCTTCAAAATGCAAATTTGGGTGGTTCAACGTTTGAGTGCACAGCTCAACAAAGTTTCCGGACACGGTCATGGTCTTTGGTGTGGTTTCAAGTGAGAGCCACATCATGCTACTTCACATCTTTAAGTTGGCTTGAAAGTCAACACCGATGCGTACCTAAACGTGCTGAAGAATGCGGTGATCCCTGGTGCAATCAGGTGGCCGCTGGCAAACCTTAGGTGTGACAGTAGGACTCAGCGCTGGCCCACAAGTCCAAAGAAACACAGGCTTGGCTTCAGAAGGAGTGCTACGACTTTTTACCCTTTTCTCATTGGCCCTTTTCCTCCCCCGACCTGAACCCACAGGACTACTTCGTTTTGCGCTTGTGGAAAAGGTATGCTCCCAGTTTTGAACCCGTATCAAGACTGTGATTGAGACTGAAGGCGGCTACATTGAATAGTTGTCAGCTCTACTACAAAATCAAGTTATCTTAATTGATTTTTTCACTAAAAGTTTTAAAATAAAGCTGTAGTGCTGTTTCCTTTAGCGCGATAAATTTATCATTCCACTCTGTACCATTTGGTCATTTATTTCTGGAAGAATGATCTGATAGTTTTTTGAATATTGTACAGCTTCAAACAGCAAAGAATCCAGGATTGAGGTATAAACTACCAAATTCCTTCTGGCAATCAACCCAGGCAACTGACAAAGTTTTACTGTCACTTCGTGTAATATTTCAGGTTTTATTTAGAAGGAGTTGGTCATTTGTGGCAAGTTTTTTTTTTTTTTTTTCTGGAAGTGAGACCTGGCCAGAGAAAAGTGATATGTTGTGTGGAGAGAAATGATTTGAGAACGATACAGTGAATGTGTAACACAAGGCTTAGAGACAAGCTATTATTTCCTTCCTTCCCACAGTAGGAAGATGTGACACAAGGTCAGAAGGTAGGGAAAGTCAAGTCAGCACCTCGAAATGAACAACAGTCTGTTAAAAAATTAAAAATTGCTTAGGCAACCCTGTCAGAGAAAGCCTTGGTAGAGAAAGCCTTGGGTAGTAAGCAATAAACATTTACTCCCCCACCAAAAAAGAAGATGGGAAGCAACGGCATGGGAGGATGAACCACCTAGAACTGCACAGGGTCAAAGCCAGCCATATCTAACCAAAAGGAAAAAAGTCATTTCGATAATGGCATAGACTGTTGACTTTGAAAGTAAAACTGCTGCTGCGCTGTCTTAAAGGCAAGCTTAGTTTTGATAACCTCAGAAGAAGATTAAATCTTGACAGTCTAGGGAGATGTATGCAGGAAAGGAGACTTTGATGGTATGGTCACGTTAAAAGATTGGATGAAAATTCTGGGGTTAGTAGATGTAGAACAGTTAAAGTAGCAAGTTCAGTTTACAAGAGAGGGCCAAGGGAAACATTGGAAGAAATGATAAAAATGAACTTGAGAGAAAGAGGGATAACAGAGATAGGTTAGTTTGGAAATCAATTTCTTAAAGTCATCCAATGCCAGCGTATTAAAAGGTAGTTTCTCTCAGTCAGATGTTCAGTTATCTCCCTTAGCAACTTGTAGATTGATAATGCAGTAAGTATGCCTGTATTTGTTAGCTAAATGGATATTTTGACTTTTGAACAGAAGAAATGTATTGCCTACGATCAGCCATTCCAAGTGAATCTTCATCACCATTAATGATTCTATCAAATGCTTTGGCATAATGATGAAATACTGTCAGTTTTCTTTGTTCTGATTTTTTTTAACAGAAATTTGGGATGCTGTCAATTTTCAGTTTGTTTTTCTCTATAGACAATTTCTTTTGTAATTTTCTAGGCTAGCATCTTTATTTTGTTTTTAATGAACTCTTTTAACAGTGTTTATCTCTTTTTCCCCTGTGTAATTTGGGAGCTGTTAGATAATAATGATGGAAAATATTGGTGGTCAGTGGTCTGAGACACAGGTTTTTAGATGGGTCCTTTTTCTCACTTTTAGTTGGCAAGACTTAAACTGGGAAAGACAGGTTTGAGTGTTGCCCTTAAAACTGGGCGTGGTTGGTGAAGGGTGACCTGATGTAGTGAAATGATATGATACAAAGGTTGGAGAGTGGGATTAGAAATGTTACAGCTCTAGAAGAGCACTCAGGCCTGCAAAAAAAAAATGCTTGGGCAGCCCTACCGGAATTCCCTAGTATGAGCACCTCAGAGAATTCACAAAGCAACAAGTTCTGTAACTGAACTCTCTATTTTTTAAAAAGGTTCCTTCTTAAATGTTAAAATAAAAGATATTTTTATAAAAAGATGTGTTGCAAACTCATTTCATACAGCGTTTAATTCTAGCACCAAAAATCAAAGTCCAGATAATTAATTCTCAGGAGAGAATTAATGATGATAAAAACTCTTCAACTAATGATGCTGAGAACTCAAAGAGAAGATCCATCGAACAGATGTAACAGATGTAAGGGATGTGCCTACTGTTTTATCATGTCTAACACCAAGAGAGTTAGTTGCCGTGCCAGGACATAACAGCTGTTCTGATAATATACCCATGACACACCAAGTTACTCTCTCCGGTAATCAGCTTACTCATAATTGTACTTAGTTTTAAAAAGACCAAGGCTATAGACTTGTTTTTTCTTTTTTTACAAAGGAATCACCACTTATCAAGGCCTAGAGGCTGCTTGAAGATAAGGGTTAAAGAGTGTACAGTAGTCAAAGGGACAATATTGTAGTAATCGTTAAAAATGTAAATTTGGTAAATTGGATTACTTAAGGGGAATGGCGCATCAAGAACTTGTTTACATTGAACTTGAAGATGACCATATTGTAATCTTGTACTGGAAAGCAGGCAAATGAAAGAGAGTTCCACAGGCGTGCAGTTCTAAGAAAGAAGCTTTGTTCATGGAATCTATGTTTAGGTTTAGGCACAGATAAAGAATCAGAAAAATTGGAACTTTTTGGGGTATCAAAATCAGTATCGGGAAAAAAATTGTGCCTGTTTTCAGAAGCCAAAAACGATTCCTTTGTCATTTTTTTTTTTAATTTTATTTTGTTTAAAACAAAATCTTCCACTACTGGTAGTAATAATAAAATAAATAGCTATCGATTTAAACTTCCAGTAAAATGAAAATCTATAGATGACCCCCGCCTCACAAGTGTGGTTTTATTTTTGAGAAAATACATACACATTTGAGATGTATTTTTTTTACGGTAGTCAAAACAAAATAACAATTTTATATTTAAATATTTAGCGATTTATAAAGAATCGGAATCAGTAAAAATATTAAAATTGTCCCATCACTAATATATATATATATATAGCACAATCATGATGAAACACCGGTTCTCAATCACCAAAGTTAAGCAACAATGAGCTTGGCCAATACACGATGGGTGACCATTTGGGAAGGTTAGGCACTGTATGTACCGTGCCAAGTCATAGGAATTTCCAGGTTAGTGTCTGGGGTCACATTAATTTACTGGGAGAAATAGGACGATTCCAATATTTTTCCCCAATCCGATGGGTCATTCGATGTCAAATCATCCAGAAATATGGGATTTTGAAACCCATACCCCCAGATCTGATTGTAGTTTGCCCTGCAGATAGACAATATAGGAACTAAGAAATCCTGAAAATTGGAGCACATAACTCCAAGCGGTTTCTGATTTAGTCACATAATGTGGCGCCCAGGCAACAATTTTGTGATGTCATTTCTTTGAATATTTTCTGATTGAAAGATCTTATGGCTCTAAAAATTCAGGTAAGTTTTTGACCCATGGAATCCAAAAATGGCATCAGATTTTCTTAAAAATGAAGCGGTATAGAGATATTAAGAGTTTTTGGATTTTTTCACATGTGCCCCAAAATCGAATAAAAAAAAGGGTGTGGCTGGCATGGTAATGCATTACTTTTTTCATATATTGTTTTTAGACACAATAAATTGTCTTTGTACCAAAAATGGTTAAAAGTTCTTCTTTTGTTCACTCACAGTTTCTGTTGAAAGTCGGGTATATTTTCAATGATAACGAAAAATATTCCCTCCCAATATTGGATGTGATAATCAATTTAGACACGTGTTAAACTTATGTCACACCTTAATTTTGGAATAAATTTGGAAGTAATACAGATAGTAAAACAGTTAAGTTCTGGTAACAATTTCAAACGACCTAGCCGTCTTCAAGATTAGTTGATGAGGGTTAGAAACACCAAGCCAGATAAAAGTATGCTTTTTTATCAGAAGCCGTTTTATAAGAAACCAGTAATAGGATGGTAAAAATCTTAAGAAACTTCTAGTACTATCTCAAGCGAACAATTTTGATTAAGAAACTTCTTGAGAAACTTTTTAACCCTTAAAAGACTATAGGGTCATTTTGACCCAACTTTTTTAACTTTTATTTATATTTTCCTGAAAACATGATTTTTTTTTCGCTCTGATTGTCTATATAGCTTCCTGGATATTTCTAACCCATCATAAAGTGTGAAAAAATCATAAATTTACAAAATAATTTTTCTCCATGGTGTCCTTGAGAGTAACCCCTATCAAATTTTTCAGAAATTCCAAAATAATAAAAGTGACCTAAAATGATCAGAATACAAAATTTTATTTCTTTTCATGATGGGATACTTAAAACTACATGGAATCTATCTGAAAACATAAAAATGTTGATTATAGTAGCAAAACTTGACACAAAAAAAAAAAAATTGTTTTTTGCTGAAAATCAGA
The DNA here is from genome assembly GCF_053919585.1 of Euprymna scolopes. Taxonomy (NCBI): domain Eukaryota; kingdom Metazoa; phylum Mollusca; class Cephalopoda; order Sepiida; family Sepiolidae; genus Euprymna; species Euprymna scolopes. The sequence continues at coordinate 96,260,578 of NC_136502.1, forward strand.
ATTTTTCTTAAAATCACAAGATTTCTTGACCATAATTCTTGAAGTCACTGTACGTCAACAAAATACAAAACTAATTTTTGAAGATATGTGGCCTAAGAAGGTTAAGGAACACAAAGGATATAAAATTGTTTCAATTTCTTGTGTTTTGTGGGGTTTATACACATTTTTAAATTCTGGGTCAAGTTGCTACTCACCCAGTCTACCGCACTTCGGAAAAAACGCATCGTTTTGCGAACGGTCAAGAAACAGATCCTACATTACCTTATTGGCTCCCGTAAAAAAAGTGAAAAAGGTATATTTGTACCAGAGAGCCCCAAATATTCACACCTACATTGTTTACCTTACAAATATCCTTAAACCACATTTCCAGAGTACTTGACAAATTTGATTAAGAAACTAATTAAGAAACTTTTGAAACAATGCATCAAAAATTAAGAAACTTCTTGTACTAAGAGGCCAACTCATGTTTCTTATAAAAAACCATGTAAGCAAAATGTAGTGCAACGAGTTTCTAATTTTCTTTTTTACCGTTTCTTCAGAAAACTGGATTACTTATGAGGCTTACTCCATTGGTGTCAACTCAGTTTGAGGGTCACAAGAAAAATTTCCCCCACTCTATATCTGTGCCTAAATCAAAACGCGGATTCCATGAACAAAGCTTCTTTCTTAGAACTGCACGCCTGTGGAACTCTGTTCCATCTGCCTGTTTCCCCACTTGACTACAACTTGGATGTCTTCACGTCCAATGTTAACAAATTCCTAATGAACCGCCCCCTTAATTAAACACTTCATCAAATCTCCACACCAACGTAATGTACTTGCAATAACCCTTATCCCTGAGTGGCTTCCGGGCCTTGATAAGTGGTGATCACTGTGTAAAAAAAAAAAAAAAAAAGTTTGACTATAATCGGTCCAAGAGATTTGAGAATCTATCAGACTTGGAGCAAGGAATTATTGAGACATTGTTGTAGAGAGTTGGACTAAAGGAAAATGAAGGTGAATTATCAAACATTTGTTTCCATCACAAATAATATTTCCAAAATATTGTTTATGATGGAACAAAATATTGTTTGTGATGAAGCAAAGACCACAAAGAAGTGTTGTGGTGGATTTTTACAACCCAAGATGTCAAAGTTGAATGACCAATATCTTTGTAGATGGCAAAAGATCTGGAGGCAAGAGGATATAATGTAACACCAGGTCACTTTGTTGTCAGTGCACAAAGAAATATGTGAGTCTGACAGTTGATGACACAATGGATCCAGACTACGAATCTGTGAGTTCTGTGAAAACTTCACAAAAAAACCTTGAATGCGAGACTGGTATCCATGGATGTTTCCCCTGTAGTTCTGCACAGTGTTGCTTCTCATATCTTTGTTCATAGCGTCAAAAGGAAGTTAGAACAAACTGTTGAAACACTCAAAAGTGACATGTCCATGGTGATAAAGTTGGTGTTGGCAAACTGACCATGCAAAATTAATGCCCAGTGAAACAGACATCAAAGAAAAAGCAGCAGAACTGGATCGATTACATTATCTGGTGAAAGAAAAGTTAAAGAGCGCTTCAACTCCTAATAAAATCCAAATCATGACACTAGCTCCTGAATTCTGGTCTTGTGAATACAACTCCAAATTTTTCAAGGTGTTTAATTATGTTGTTCGTACTGCCAGAGAACTGATAAATAGTATTTTTGTCAAAACCTAACTCGATTTTTCCTAGAGGCAGTCGACGTGATAATACAAATGTATGAGAATGATGAATACAGCCGCCAAATACGAGGCAAAAAGGACTTTGTTAATATAGCAAAAGGTGTTCACAAACAAAAACGCTTAATAGTGTGTGATTTGTATGAACAGGATGTTGTAAGCAGTGTGTTTTAGCTGGATCTACACATTCTATTGTGATATATGTCAGAATGCAAAACTTCTTGTTAATGCCATGAAGTGGAACATCACTTACAAAGATTTGATTTCAAAGTTAGTTTGTAGTTCTTCTAACAAAGAGTGTATGATGCATCACTCTGAAAATCACTTTGGTAGAAAAGCATTGCAGAAATTTTGTATGAGGAGCTGTATGATATGAACCCTGATGACAAGTTTCATTTTAATTGATGGGACACAACCGGCCATGCGACATTAACGTATGCAGAATATAAAGATCTGTTGATTGATACCATTGATAATCTTACTACTTAAATCAAAAGAAATAAAATCTTTCTTCCAATGAGGTCCTTGTTCTGGGAGACTTTGCAAAAAACCTTTCAATTTTTAATACAAGACGAAATTGAAAGTTATCATTGGAGCAAAGAATATTACACCCTGCACCCAGTAGTGATTTACTACTGAGATTCTGATCAGCAGCAGCTAAAACACATTTCATTGTTTTATTTCAAATCACAACATCCATGACATTGCATTTGTGTATGAAACTAAGACAATGACTGTTCACTTAATCCAGACATTATTACCGGCTGTGAACAAATGATTGCTGTGAGGCTCTATATAAAAACTTCAAGAATTTCATCAATTTATACTTGCATAAGGAGGACTTTGGTATTAAAGGTGAATGAGTTTTATTCACCACCAGTTATGGAAAATCCCTTTATGATGAAATTGATGGTTCAGTAAAACGTCATGTGATTAAGCGGTCACTCGAACACCGTCTTAATAATCAAATCTTTGATTATAAAGCCATGCTTGCTATCTGCTATCTGCTTCTTTGCGATCAGTAAAGAAACCATGGAGAAGGTGAGAAAGTCGATTGAAGCAAAGTTTTTCAGTACCAGGAACCAGAGCTAGTCACCTTTTTGTACAATTGTCAACATCACAAATTGGCCATAAGTTGTCCAGTTTGGATGAACTATATATTGATATTCATGACTAACTTGCCATCAATTCTTTAGATCTCTGACATCACGCCAATCCAATATATAATCTGTATTTATAACTTTCTGGTGGGTTGGTATCGTGAATGAAATAAATGCAGAGGATAGTAATGTAACTGTCAAGTTCATGCATCCCTATGGACCACGCAGGACATACAATTGGCTGCAGATTGATGATACATGGTTTGTTCCCATCAAGAAAATTCTTTGTGTTGTATCCCAAACAACATGTATCAAAGGACATACAAAATAACTGACCAAGAATATCAAAAAAACATTTCTGTATTTCACTGGCATAAAGAACACAGCAGCATGTCAATGTTAAATGCCGACTTTGGTTGTGAAATCCACTATTTTCTGAATACCATTTCACTGCAACTGTTTTATCTTTTTACATATTTTTACATATTCAACTTTCTTTTTTAATGGACGTCTGTTTGAAGATGAAATTTATGGAATTTGGCACGAATGGCCGCTCCCCTGACAGATCGAAACTGGTTGCTTCCCATGAAGGTACTTCTCAGGGAATAGTTCAAGTTCGTTTTTGTGTATGAAATAGTATGTTCGCTCAAAGAGAGGCCTAACCTAAAACAAACAGCCCTTATCAAAATTGCCATATTTTGTATGAGAAAAAGTAACAAGCGGAGGAGTCAAAAAGGCAGAAAATCAGTGTACATAGTTTTTGAATGGTCTCAAGACTTTTTCAAGTCTTTACTTTCAACAGACAATGTGATTGAACAACAAGAACTTTTAACCATTTTTTTTATATGGAGAAAACCTTTGCGAGAACTGCTTTTATTGTAAATATCTTATACAATGTAGCCTGTTTACTTTTAGCATCTGGCTTACTCCAAAATTTATTCAAAATTAAGGTGTGACATAAGTTTAACACATGTCTAAATTGATTATCACATCCAATATTGGGAGGAAATATTTTTCATTATCATCAAAAACATACCCGACCTTCAACAGAAACTGTGAGTGAACAAAAAAAGAACTTTTAACCATTTTTGGTACAAAGACAATTTATTGTATCTAAAAACAATATATGAAAAAAGTAATGCGTTACCATGCCAGCCACACCCTTTTTTTTTTTTTTTTTTCGATTTTGGGGCTCATACGAAAAAATTAAAAAAAACTTTAATATCTCTATACGGCTTCATTTTTTTAGAAAATCTGATGCCATTTTTTGCATTCTTTGGCTCAAAAAACTTATCTGAGTGAATTTTTAGAGCCATAAGATCTTTCAATCAGAAAATATTCAAAGAAATGACATCACAAAATTGTCACCCGGGCGCCACATTATATGACTAATGGCAAAATAAAAAATGCTCTAAATCGGAAACTGCTTGAAGTGCTCAAATTTTCAGGATTCTTTAGTTCCTATATTACCTATCTGCAATGCAAACTATAGCCAAATCTATGGATACAGGTGTCAAGCCCTGGATGATTTGACACGGAATAACCCCGATACAATTACTGATTCTGTTCTAAATTTCCAATTCAGACAATTACCAATTTATATAGTGATGAGTTGTGATACAACGAAACAGAACTGTATTGGGATGACTAAATATATATATATATATATATATATATATGAGAAAGTGAAATGTAGACAAGTCATTGACGTGTAATATTATTTCATGTTTAGAAAATCAAAAACCTGATGCTTGTCCAGAATTCCTTCTATATTAAAATAAAAAGTGAAAGAAAATATGTTGTACATACCCGTGATGGAAAGAAAATATCATATTCCAAAAACCAGGTAAATTGATCAAGTAGATTTAAAGAGAATCATTTATTTTTAATTTGATGTGTACTCAATGTTCTTACGTTAAGAATGTCTTTCTAAAATCTTGCAAATTTGAATTATTTGGAGTTATCTCCCTAGTTTCCAAGATTGCGTCACTGTTTATTTAGGTACAAAATTTGGTTTTCTTATTCAAAAATAAAACTACTTGATCAATTTGCATAATTTTTGGGGTGTTATATTTTCTTTCCTTCACAGATTTTATTTATTTTTGTTTATTATACGAGCAATTCTGGACAAACGCCAGAGATATAATAACAATTGAAATATTATTTTGATTAAAACGTCATTCTCCTGAGCAATTACAGCCTTCTTTGATAGAGAAGAAGTTCTGATTATACATTGAGAGAAATTCTACAATTATAAGCAGACCCCTCATTGGCTGCTTGGCCACGCACTGTCTTTGTTTAGATCAATCACATTGGTCGAGATTTTAAATGCCGAGCGATGGGCTTGGCGGGTTTTTCAATGCCTTTTCTTTTTTCAGGCAGTTCCAGATAAACAGTCAGAGAAGGAACATGGAACTCAACTCTCTCTCTGGATCTGAGGCATTTGGCGCCTCTGCCCTTCGTCTCCTTGAGACTTTATTTTAAAGCCTAAATGATGAGGCTAAGTTATTATTATATACGTTTCTTAGAGGCTTTTAACTTCAGAATTATTGATCTATCATTAATAACTTTTCCTTCAAATGAACATTCCTTATGAACTTCTGTGATGTCGACTCTAGTTGAGAATTACATCTTTCATCAGACGGCATCATACCAACCCCCTTCAAACGGCTGTAATTAATCCGATCTTTGAACAGTGCTGAACACAAATTCCAGTTCCTGCTGAAGATAAATGGATTATTACCTTTCAAGGTGTTATGAGTTCTACTCAGAGGCAAAATTAGGCATTTCCTTTTTTTTGCAACAAAGAATTAATAAAATTTGTGCTTTGTTGCAATTGTTAATTTTTTGCCATTGTCTTGGAGCAAAAACAGGTAAGAAGAGAGAGATATCTTGCAACAGTTCTTAACTTCTTATTCTAGCCAAAGTCAGTCTTTGGCATCATCTGACAACTCAGTGGCTAATTCAAACTGATTTTTTTTTTTTTTTTTTTTTTTTTTTTTTGGTTAGAATTAGTTATGATCCGATTTGGTCTTATCCTCGTCTCTCCCAGACATTACTCTTTCGGGGAGAGGGCTGGTTAACTGATAATTTCCTGAAAGACTCCTACCATGAGAATAACTACGGATCTGTTTTGGTACCTAAACAAAATGCCCCCATCGGAGGAGAAGGGTAGTCCTCCTCAGTCACCTTGTGTCGCATCTTGGTGCAGCGAGAAGTATTAACTCCTGAGGTGACGCCCCCCCCCCCCCCGCCAAATAATGCCAATGATTCCGATCATTTTGCATCCAAAATGCTCCCCCTACCGTCTCCGTTTTTATGAGCGGGGTGGGTATATCTCCCCACTATAAACTGACCTTATATCTTACTTTGACACAGTGAGAGTCGGACAAATGGCAGTAGGTTTTTTTTTTTTAGAAAAGGAATGTAGGATAGTAAGACACAAGGTCAGTTTATAGTGGGCGGAGGGTATACCCACTCCGCTCATAAAATCGGAGACGGGGGAGGTGGTAGCATTTTGAATGCAAATGGATCGGACTCGTTGGCATTCCCCGATGGGGTCGCCTCAGAATTGAATGCTTCTCGCAGTGACTGCTGCAGTTCTCCTCAGCCACATTGTGTCGCATCTTGTTGCAACGAGAAGCATTAAATCCTGAGGAGACCCCCACTGAGGAATGCCAACGAATCTGATCACTTTACATTCAAAGTGCTCCCGCCCCCTCCCGTCTCCGTTTTTATGAGCGGGGTGGGTATAATATCCCACCCTCCACTATAAACTGACCTTGTGTCGTACTTTGACACAGTAAAAGTCGGATAAATGACCGTAGGATTTTTTTTTTTTTAGAAGGAATGCAGAAAAAAAAATGTGCCGCTTCCGGAATAAATTGTCTTTCGACCCAATAAACAGAAAGAATTGTAAACAAGCGTTATTAATACTACGACTGCATTGTTTTTAATCGGATGATTACGTTTCCTTTAAATTGGATTACAATAATTATTATTAATAAAATTATTTTCATATAATTCACAAATTTGAATAAAAAAATAAAAAAAAGCATTTAATGCAAATGCGACCGTCAGTAAGTACGTAAACAAATATATAAAAGTACATTAATTACGAAACATATATGCACTCTAAACGTTCCATAATTCAATATGCATAACAAGACAACAAAAAAATGGTCTCATTATTATTGGTTATTAAAGAAAAAAAATTGTAAACAATATACATACATACACTCACGAAATAAAAACGTTCCTTCGATAAGTTTAAATCTACAATTGCCAAAGATTCCTGAAATTCATTTCTTTATCATTCCTTTTTTTTTTTTCATATTTAAAATTATCAACATTAAAATTTAACTAAACAAATTCAGATTGTAAATGTTCTAAAAAAAAATAAATGAATAAAATAAAAATTATTTCTTTAATCGTTTTTACTATTCTTGATTAAATATTAAAATATAACTACATTCTTATATATATATATTCTAAAAATAATTATTGAACTAAAATAACGTGTCGGAATTTGGTAAATGAAGAATTTATCTTAAGGTGATGAAATGGATTCCTATTGCTAGACTCCTAAAAAAAAAAAAAAAAAAAAAAAAAAAAAAATGGGGATTCGACTGTTAGTGCTACTGTGGCCCAAAATTCAAAATAATATACACACACACACACACACACACACACACGTTTGCGGTAAATACAAATAAAATTTAAAATGATAAAATTAATTTTTAGTATGGAATTTGAATAGCAAAGAGTAAAAATAATCGGTACTTATGCAGAAAAGGTACCGTGCTGAAATAATTACGCTGTTACTTAGAAAGCTATTCTTAACATTGGGAGGGGCGGGTGTTTTGTAAGTATTCTGTACTTTCACCTAACAATTTAATAAACAAAAGATAACCGTAAAACATGTAATTAACTTGAAAATACTATTTTTTAAAAAATCTATATAAAGCATGGTGCCTTATCTGCATAAGCACCAAATAATTTTTTGAATGCCCAAAAGTTTTAATTCACGTTTATTCTTTATTTGTTTGTTTGTTTTTTAGCACGTTTGTATAAGATTGTTGATGCGTCAGATATAACAATAACAAATACGAGGGATTGTGTAGAAGACATCTGACAGGTAACGATATGTAAAATATCTAAAATAACTTTAATGCATGTATTATTATTATAAAACTCTATATGAAATGGTATTGAGATTTCTATATGTGCAAGATTAACCGTCTTGAGTCGGTTGCGTACCGAGAAGTTAATTTTTCATGTTACTGACATATCAACCAGCTGTCAAAAATGTCCATTTATTTTAAGCTGTCAAAAGTTTGTAAGACGATGTATTCGCAATATGACGCAAGGTAAAAACATGTACACCTTATTATTATTCGGGGTATATGGTAAAAATACGGTGGTCCCTCAATTTATGACCATGTAAATTATAGCAATTCTATTGCCCTTTTTTATTGTGGATCTGTTTTGTTTATTTGTTTTAACTCGTTAATAAATTGCATGGGACTCTGATGAGGAAGTAGACATCAGATATCTGAATGAACTAGCAACAGGAAAGAAAATATCACAGAACTGCGCTTTTTCTAGGGTCGGGTAGATCGGTGGAAGAATTTGTATACCGATAATTGCCATAAAGTCGGGGTCCAGATCCTAACCGGTATTTAAAGAAAAAAAAAAGAAAAGAAAGATAATCATTCAACCAAATGTTAAATAAAAACCGTTTAAAATATTTATTTTAAACGGTTTATCATTTTCCCGCAAAAAAATATTACATAGAGTCTTAACTTTGTTGATATATTAAAAATAAAAAATGCCTATTTTAAAGGGATAATTATTTTATTTAAATTAAAATATATTAGCTTGGACCTATTTGTGGAGTTTTAATGAATTAAAAAAAAATTTAAACAAAATAACAAACAGATTATTCAGTTTATACTTTTATGTTTAAAAAAAAAAAAAAAAAAAAGGTGGGGGGAAAACACACGAATTAAAATATTTACAATAAATATTTATATTATAACGATAAAGAACCCCTAAAAACAAAAAAAAAAAAACGATCCAAAATCTACAAATAAAAATTCAAATGTTAGAAATGTTAAGTAAAATTAAATATCTATATGGACTAATGCTAAATCAGTTTTAATTACTTTTGAAAAAAAGGAAAGAAAAAAAAAACGCGCACAGCTGACAGTTTAAAAAAAAAAACACGCACTTTTTTCCTTTTACAAACAAATCAATTACATGTATCGACTGAATACTCATTATATAGACTTTCTTTAAGAGTAAATGTTTACTTCAAAAAAAAAAAAGTATACACGTCCACAAAGAAACCTTTTCTTTTTTTTTTAACTTGGATAACAAACACTCAGCAATATCTACATGACAAGTTTAAAATCAACGATGGAAAAAAAAAAACAATAAATGTGATTACTTCACATTTTTAATTTACCTGTTTTCTTAGGGGGGAAAAAAAACCAAAACATTTCGTCATATTTTTTTCCTCGTCGGTTAAGATTGTATTTTAGGGGGACCCCATTCCATCTTTTTTTTTTTTTTTTTTTTTTTTTAGCTAATGAGTAAAGGGGGGGGAATATATATTTGACTAGTGGACCTACTCTAAAATTTTTCTTACCCCCATTTTTTTTTTCTTTTTATGGCCAGTTTTTATTTTTGTTTTTGTTTTTGTTTCTTTAACTTTTTCCTCCCATCTTCGCTAACACGCAGTGCTCGCGGGACTCGTTTTTTCCTTAAAATAAGGTGTTAAATAATCCGATTAGATGGGAAGGGTTGTTTTCAAAACCATTTGAAAATCTCCCAACGCGTTTTTGTAAATTGCGAAAGTGTCCACCACTGGATTTGGTGCGGCCCGCTTGAAGCTTTCCACTGGTTTTCGCCTCGGGCTTTTCTTTCGAGGGGACACTGAAAAGGGTTACACCGGCGCCATTGTTTGTCATTTTTTTATCCATCTTTCCTATTTTTAAACTCACCGAAAAGAAATAATTATGACTTAATTTATGTTTCGTTTCATTACAAACATCTTAGATTATCAAAAAAAGTATTTATTTCTATATTTTTACCATAATATATCAAATATCTATTTATAACTGACCATTAAACAATCAATCTACCCGGCGTTACTCGGGAATCTACTAACTTGCCTCTCCATGAGAACAGAGTTTAACGGATGAAAATCCAGCTCCCCAAAAAGGGTATCCATCTGGATTGAGGTAAAAATTGCCTCAGTCTAGAAGGATTTCTCGTTCTCTAACCGAGCATAGGACAAATGAAGTGTAGAATAAGAACAGATACTACACTTTGAATTATTTATTTGCAAAAAATATAGTTGTTAGATTTTGAACAAATTAGGTACAAGGCCATTCAAAAGTGTGAGGAAGTGGGGTTGGTGGTGGTTAATTGTCCATATATTTCTGCTATAACATATTTGACTATCCTAGTTTCAACTAGAATTATTACAGTAACCAAAATACCATATTTACTCTTGAAGTAATTCTACTTAAAATAACCCGAAGTGTTGAGAAATTAAAGTTTTATTCATAAATATACATTACATTTTAAAATATTTATTTTCATAAAATATAAAAATACATAATTAACAAATTAGACACAAGTTTATTCAAAACTGTGGAGATAATGGGTGTTGTGGGTCATCTGTGGTCTCAAATACTTAAAATTGTCGATCTTACTCTTAACTATTAGGTTGGTGCAAAAACAATATCGTTTTCTCACATGTTACTTTTATATATGACTAACCTAAATTAATTCATTGATATTTAGACTCATTACCGTGCGGTCCCGATTTCGAATCTTGCTATATTCACTCACTCTGATGAGTCGTAGACGCCGAAACACTTGTCAGTGGATAATTACATTTTAAAATAATATATATACCGCTCCCCATGTGGGGGTACCAAATTGGTTAAAGGGAAAATTATTCCCAACTCGCATTTAGGTAAAAATGCACTTTCATAAATAATTGAATTCATTCAAAACATATCGCTAAAACCAAAACAAACAACATCTAAGTAAATCGCGATATATCCAGACAGTTGGCGAGATGGGTCAGGGGTAAGGGGTTTAGGCTTATTACCGTGGGGTTCCGATTTGGAATCTCGCTATATTCAGCCACTCTGATGGGTCATAGACGATGAAACACATGTCAGTGGATGATTAAATTTTAAAAATAATATATATAGCCATGTTATATATCATTTTAAAGTGCATTTTTTGCTCTATCGAATTGTATTATTCATTACCGTTCTCTTCATTCATTTTTTGCAAGCTTTTCAACAGCATGAACAAAATTCAAATCCGCAAGATTTTCTCCTTCCAGTTCAAACTAGGCCGAAAAGGTGCCGAGACAGCTCATGATATCAATCGTGCATTTGGCCCAGGAATCACTAACGAATATATGGCACAATGGTGGTTCAAGAAATTTTGCAATGCTGACAAGAGTCTCGAAGATGAAGACGGTCGTAGCCGGCCGACTGCGATTAATAACAAACATTTGAAAGCCTTAATTGAAGTCGAGAAGTTGCTGTTGAACTCAAAGTCAACCACTCAGCAGTCGTTCACCATTTAAAGCAAATACGGAAGTCAAAAAAGTTGGATAAATGGGTGCCGCATGAATTGAACGATAATTAAAAAAATCGTCGTTTTGAGGTGTCTACTATACTCTTTCTGCACAGTAAAAATGGCCCATTTCTCGGGTGGATTGTGACGTGTGATGAAAAGTGGAACAACTGGCGATGTTTGGTACAGTGGTTGGATGCCGGAGAAGCTCCACAACATTTCTCAAAGCCGAAATTACACCAAAAAAAGGTTAGGGGTGACTGTTTGGTGGTTTGCGGCCGGTCTCATCCATCACATATTCTTGAATCCGGGCGAAATGATTACAGTGGAAAAGTATGGCACACAAATTGACAAAATGCACCAGAAACTCCAACATATGTGCCCGAGATTGGTCAATATGAAGAGACCAATTTTTCTTCATGACAACGCTCACCCGCATGTTGTTCAACTGACCCTGCAGAAGCTGAACAAATTGGGCTACAAGACTTTGCCTCATCCGCCATATTCACTGGATCTCTCGCCCACCGATTATCACTTTTTCAAGCATCTCGACAACTTCCTGTGTGAAAAATACTTTAAAAGCCGAGATGATGCCGAATCGGCCTTCAATGACTTCATCACTGGATTTCTATGCCAATGGGATAAATAAACTTGTTTCTTGTTGGCAAAAATGTGTCGATTCTAATGGTTCTTATTTCGATTAATAAAGTTTATTATGAAACAAGTTATGATCTTTTGAAGTTGAACATCAAAAAACGACATTATTTTTGCACCAACCTAATAGAAATATCTCAGTTACCACAATACCACATTTACTCCAGGGGCTGTCCTACTTAAAATAAACCAAAGTTTGAAAACAGACACTACACTTTGATCTTAGCCAAAAATCCAAGTTTTTACTTTTATTTTTGTAAAATTTATTGGCACTTATGCATTACGGTTATTGTAAACAAATTTTTTTTTCATTTTTGAAGACCTCTTTTAAGGGGGGGGAGACAATTATCGAATGTCCTTTTCAAAAATGTCAGTTTCGCATAACTTTTTGTTAAAAATGAAACAAATACACTGAAGCAATACGATAATACAAATAAAAACATTAATAATCTATACATTTATTGAATAAAGATTTTTTTTAATTTAATTCTGAAAGTGTGTTTATTTATTACGGAAGTTCAAATTTTGTAAAAAGTTTGTTACCTCTCAAAAAAAAAAAAAAAAAAAAAATTGCACACTTTCCAATAATGACTGTCCAAAACTATTAATTTTAAGTCATAAATTTTACTATGACAACTTTAATTTATTTCATAATTTTCTTAATTTTATTTTAACTCAATAAATGTTCAAATAATCAAGATTTTATTTTGTGTTATTGTATTACTGTAGTGTGTTTTTTGTTTTTATGCAAGTTATACAAAACTTTAACATTTTTGGATAGGGTCTTCTTGATTTGTCTTCCCCTATAAGGCGTTCTTCAAAAATGAAAACAAAAAATGTCCCAAATAACACAAATGCACAAGTAACAAATTTATGGCTGCTTGTCGATAGGCATATAGGCAAACAACACAAGTCACAGTCATGAACTATTAAATATAGTGAAAGCTTATCACTCAATAAGTCCTGAGCCAAGTTAATAGAACTAATAACTTTTTGGCAACATTCGACTTTATTCATCAACATCGTCTCCTTCTCAGATGATACAACGGTTCCAATGCTTTTCTAACAATTTGATGCCTTTTTTGGTAAATGAGTTGTCTTTGCTTTAAAAATATGCCTCAATTTCTATCAGCACTTCCTAATTAGAGCTAAATCTCTTTCTGTTAAGCATTCTTTTGGGGTTTGCAAGCAGTCAGTAGTAGCTGGGGCTAGATCTAGAAAATGCAGTAGTTGCAGAAGCAATTCAAAGGGCAATTTATAGTTTTGCAATCGACATAACTTGATGCAAAAGGCTGACTTTGGTGTTGTGGGAGGTCATGTTGGTGATGTTCTCGATGTATGACCAAACAAAGTAGTATGGCGGGTTCAGGTTGGAGGAGGAAGGGGGTCCAGTGAGAGAAGGGTACAAAGTCGTAGCACTCTTTTTAAAGCCAAGCCCGAATCTCTTTGGACTTGTGGGCCGGTGCCCAGTCCTGCTGCCACACCCAGGATCTGTCAGCAGACACCTGATTGTACCACACTTTTTGGTACATCCAGGTACACTTTCGTGTTGACTTTCAAGCTGACTTCAAAGATGTGAGGCAGCATGATGTGGCCCTCACTTGAAACCGCACCAAAGACCATAACTGTGGTCGGAAACTTTGTTTTCCTCACCCTAGGCATGTCCCTGTTTTTCGTGGCAATCCAGTGATCCATTTTGAGAGCGCTGTTGTCATAACTTGTTCCAGTAGTGAGCACATTGTACAGTGGTGCACCTCCAATCTCGCTCGTTGAACATTGTGTCACTTTCAGGCATGATACAAGGCTGCTATCGCTCTTGGGATTTGTACACAACTGGTCAACTAGTAGATGGTCTGCGACAAAAATAGAAAACCGGTTTTTATCGAACGGAAATGCAATCATGTCGTCTTTTCTTGGATGACAATTTTATCGTTCCACCTGGTATTCTCTGAGCAATGTTTCTGATGGGGGATGAAGAATTGCTGTTTCCTGGGTCAGAATTTATTCATATAACACTTAGCATTGACTAGTTTTTGACCTTAAAGTAGATTTTTTCTTTTGCTTTTTTTTCTTTTTTAGCTCCTTACATCAAGTGGTTTCATGCGTTGTCTGGAGCGATTTTTATAAAAAATCAAGTGTTGTCAGAGCTTAAGGATTGTCCTTGTGCATTGTTTAATCCACTTCCTGTGAGACTTATCAGACAAACATCATCTACACATTTTCATAAAAAAATCAAGTGTTGTCAGAGCTTGAGGATTGTCCTTGTGCATTGTTTAATCCACTTCCTGTGAGACTTATCAGACAAACATCATCTACACATTTCGATACATATATGAAATAAATGGTTCCGTGTGAAATTCTGTACAGATTCACAAGTTCGACAGAAAGATTCCTGAGTTCAACTTAAAGAAGGTTGGAGGTTACACTGATTTTTTTTTGAGATGAGGATTATTTGTATTATTTGGATTCTTCAGTCTACTGCTCTCATCTTGAGTGTTATTTGCACAACACGTCGATGAAAGTACATCTTTTAAACTCCTCGGCCTAACGTTCACAGGAAACATAAGTTGGAAAAATTACATTGAGAGCATTGCCAGGACCGCTGCAAAAAAAAGGTAGGTTCTCTCTACCGTGCTAGAAAGCTACTAACGCCCGAAAGTATCCTGTACCTCTATAAGGCCACCATTCGCTCATGTATGGAGTATTGTTGTCATATTTGGGCTGGTGCATCTGCTACTAGTCTCTCACTCCTAGACAAGGTTCAAAAGAGAGTCGCCAACCTGATAGGTCCTGAACTGTCATCTAAGCTTCAGCCTCTGTCCCATCGACAAAATGTAGCATCCCTCTGCCTGTTCTACAAGTACTTTAACGGTGAATGCTCTGACGAACTGCAAGCACTTGTACCCCTTCGACGTAAATACCCCGACAAACAGCAAGACCCTACCCCTTTACAGTTGAGACCCCTAGATGTAAGAGAACCTTCTACTCCAGTAGTTTCTTCTGCAGAACCGCTAGACTTTGGAATTCTCTTCCGGGTTCCTGCTTCCCCAACTGTACTGACACACAGAAGTTCAAGTGTAACGTGAACCGACATCTTGCTGCCCAACTCCCCACATAGTACCCCTGTAGCTTATGTCCCTGATAGTAGCTCCCAAAGTGGCAATATGCCTTGTTTGGGGTGAAAATGTAATAAAAAATTTTTTTTTAACTATATACTCAATGAATTTTTGATCTACAGACTTGAAGTTTGGTATATAGGATATTCAGACATGTGGAAAACTTTTTAATCCGTTTTCATCCGGAGAAAAGGGCTACTAAGGAGTTAAAATTGAAAAATTGGTATGTGAGAGTGATCGTTTTTTTATTTGTTTTCTAACTGTTTTACGAATGTGCATGCGTGATTAGATCACATTACGGGTTACTTGTTAGGAATAAGTAGGTTTGAAAACGCATTTTAAAGTTTGTGTCACACTGGTCTAATGATTATCATGCTTAACTCACTGTTTTTAGGTTTTGGTTTCGATCTCAGCTTGAGTATTTTTCCTTTTTTTTTTTTTTTTTTTTTTTTTTTTTTTTTTACTTAAAAGAAAAAAAGCATACTTGCATACACATTTCATTTTCTGTATTAATTAAAATATATAATATTTATGCATATTTTAAAACTTGGCAACGCCGGGCAACCTGCTAGTATGTAATAAAATTGTATTTCTGTCTGTTCGCAATTTAATTAATATGTACAAAAGGTACACAGTTTCTACTCCAGCATGATTTCTATATATACTATTTATTCAAAAGAAATTTACATTCAATGAATAACCTCATTTGCATTTTTAACCACTTATCAAGGCCCAGAAACCACTCGAGGATAAGGGTTAAGAGTGTACAGTAGTCAATTGGACAATATAGTAATCATTATTAATGGAAATTTGGTAAATTTTTTAACTTAAGTGGAACGACTCATCAAGAACTTGTTTACGTTGGACTTGAAGACAACCATATTGTAGTCAGCTGGAAAGCAGGAAAACGGAAGACAATTTCACAGGCGTGCAGTTCTAAGAAAGAAGCTTTGTTCATGGAATCTATGTTTAGGTTTAGGCACAGATAAAGAGTGGGGGAAATTATTCATAGTGTTATTAGATAATATTACATTAAAGAAAATCTATTTTAATAATTAGCTCGATGTTATTAAATGTTTGTGTAGAATCGTTTTAGTTGTTCTATTTATAAATATTATTGAAAGTTGATTTATTTAATTCATTTTTAATTTAATTTATATTCAATCTAATTTATTTTACGTTATTAATAGTCAACAAAAGTTGCGTTTAAAACCGGAAGTAAGCTTATTTATTTGAGCTATGAGAGTTATTTCCCCTTTAAGCTATTAGAGTTACTTTATGTTTGATTTTCATAGACCAAGATATTTTTTATGCTTCATTAAAGCCAACATGTGGTCACTTTTCATATCAAGTTAGGATATACAGTGTATCTTAAATAGTATGTGACTAAAACCTTCGTCGGGTAATATGTTTTGATTTGTCAATGCCAGGTATTATACGGCTAGTTACATTTATATTTTTGAATGTTGGTACAGTGGAGAAACAGAAAGCAGGAAGGAAATTCCAAAGAGAATCAGTCTGAGAAAAGAAGAACGTTTTTATGGTATCTAGAGACTACTTCAGCGGAGGATGGACACTTTTTGCTAATTAGTTGAGTCGGCAATATGCAGCTTAGATTTAGAAATTCTTTGAATACAGCACAAAGTTATCATGATCTAGGTCACTCTCTTCCAATATTTTGGTGCTTTCCAGTCATCCATGGTGTCCAGCTACCAAACCCACCAATAATAAGCAGAAAGAGCTATCCATTGTACTGAAAGAAATAGGAAACAATTATCAAATTTATCCAGCCCATATACAGTTATGGAGAAATCTGACAAGTTTGTGAATAAATAAATTGACAGAAACTACAAGTTTATATAAATACCAACGTATCGAGCTGCTACTTAACAAACAAAGTAATAGCCAGGATCACCAGAGAGTTTGGAGGCTTAAGTTGGACAACAGTGATGAAATGTTGGTTATAATCCTGTTTCTACTAGCCACTACTTCCACATCTCTATTGCAATTCTCCAATTAACAAGTCAACGTATTCAAAGAGCACTGAGGTGCAGCTAAGATTTCTCAATCTTTGAATACGACATGAATCACCACTTGTTTATAAGATTCCAGTACTTTCCACTTGTCCAGGGTGTCCATCTCTTAAACCCATGAATAGTACATAGTTAAAACGGTTATCCATTGTGATTTACCATTATTAAAAATTTGAAATAGTTCTGAAATGAAAGAATATCAAAAATAAAAATGATTTCAAACAGCATTTTTTAAAAATGGAAATGTTGCGCACATTATTGTATATTATTGAAATACTTCACAGTTTAAATGTATTTAATTTTCATAACATTGCGAGACTTTGTGTGGACTATATGCTAGTCAACTGTTGTGCTTCTGAGTTTTTGCGATAAAGATTGATAATTTGTATTATTGGGACTACTGTTCTCATCTTTAGAATTGCACAACATTTCGGCTGATGGAGCTTGACAGATTCCTGAGTTTGACAGAAAGATTTCCGAGTTTGACAAAATAGATCTAAAAAAGCTCAGAGGTTATATCTGCCAAAAGTTGTGCAAATGACACGCCAGGTGAGAACATTAATCTGAATGATACGAAATAGCCACCTGCTATTCTGCATGTTATACAATTTGTCCGAAGAAGAACCAGAGCATTTCCAATTCAACACTTTGACCTTGACAAGAAGATCTTTTTTGCTTTTGAAGGTGATTATCTTGCATCTTGGTTGTTAGTAACTGACCCATGAAACTTTTGTGTGAGGAGTAATGAAAGTCTTCATTCTCTTTCTCGTCTGTATTGCCTCATCTGGATCTTGCCACACTTTTTTTTGCAGCTTCTCTATGAATTTCATTGTGCAGACACAGTCAGAACACCTACAATCCTGCTCCTACTAGCCACTGTTTCCACATCTCCATTGCAATTCTCCAGTTAACAATTCAAGATATTCAAGGAGCACTGAGCTGCAGCTAAGATTTCTGAATCTTTGAATCCAGCATGAATCGTCATGTTGCAGGCCAATTGCTTACAAAATACCAGTACTTTCCAGTGGTTCAGGATGTTCAGCTCTCAAACCCATGAATAGCACACACAAACACACAAAAAAAAACAAAAAACGGCTATCTGTTGTGATTTACAATTATTAAAAACTTGAAATAGTTTTGAAATGAAAGAATATCAAAAATAAAAATGATTTCAAACAGGCTTTTTTTTAAAATGGAAATGTTAGACAATGAAGGATACTTAATCGAGTACATATTAAGTGATTTTGAAATCAGATCAGACGAGAGTCAGGGGGCTTTTATGGAGTCATTGTTTTACATGTGAATGTACATGCGAATGAAGACCACTTGTGAATTTCATACTCCCATGAAACTTCCTCCTTTGGAGGAAGCCAGTTAAACCTGTCTAGCGTGAGTGCCACTTTGATAACAGTATGGGAAGACTAGCTAAAAGATAATGACATCATATGAGGTAAAATAGGCACGAAAGAGCAAGGACTCAGAATTACAAACTCAATTTAATAAGAATTGATGATAAAGCAAAATGGTTCTTTTTCGCTATTGTAATGAAATTTGACACCAAAAAAATTGAGTTTCCATTAAAAAAAACAATAATTAACATTTTTTTGTCAATTTCAACGATAAGCAATGTTATCTACCTAATTGTCATGTCCCAGTTAAATATTTCTTGAATATTACAGAAAACACATTTTTTCATGATTCCACGGAAAAAATGATTTTGGCCATGTTTGTTTTTTCACAAATGATATGTGACGTGAAAACAAAGAAGAACCAATTATCTAAACTAAAATTGATAATTTATTTGAAAACTATTTGATCTAATAGTTAATTTTCTATCTTATCATTTTTCGTGATTTTTGGATATGTTCATGACTGTGACATGACAATTTAGTAAATACCATTGGTTTCACTTGAAATTCAAGATTTCAATTTTTGAATTTTGATAAAATAATGAAGAAGAACCAACAAAGTAAGAGATAATGCGCCAAATCTGCAGTCCGAACCGTTTATTTTCTTGCTGCTAGCAAAAATGTAGGAAACATCAGAAGCTTAAATAAAAATCTTACCACACTTCCCCCCGCCCCCACTCACATTATTCGAACTACTATTCTCATCTTGAATGTTATTCTCACAATGTTTCGGCTGATGGACATTGGCAAAATATATCTTGGTGTTAGCATAAAACCGTTTCATCTTTTGTTTAGATTTTCTATTTCAGAATCTATATACAGGGTATTTGAGACGAATTTGACACTTTCTAGAAACGAAAGACAAAAAGAGTCATATCCTGGCCAATAATTAATGGATTTGTAAAATTCAAAGTGCATTTCATGGCCAAATACAACTTTCTCGAGGACACCACCCTGTTGTGCTTCTGAATTTTTGAAATTGGGATTGGTAATTGTTGTGGTGTGTCCACTCTATGGATAATAACGGACTCTTCCACATTAGAAAGACCGGGAGAATATGTCTTGGTGTTAGCAGTTGTGCTCGAGTTTTGCATTCATGGCAATCGGACTGGCATTATACTCACCCTTTTCATTTGTTGTATTTGCTTTTCTGTTCAATATATTTTGTTTCTACAAATTACCGGGTTGTATCGTTCTTCCGAACACTTATGCGACCACAATAATAATTGGGATTATTTGGATTATTAGCAATATTATTCTTATCTCGAGTGTTATTCTCACAATGTTTCGGACGATGGGCATTGGCAGATTCCCGAGTTTGACAGAAAGATTCCCGAGTTTGACAGGATATACTTAAAAAAGTTGGAGGTTACAATCCTCATCTAAAAAATTCACAAACGAAAGATGCATCCTTCTACGCATCCATAATTTTTGTTCTGCATGTTGTGAAATTAGTCCTGGGCATTTCCGACTTGACACTTTAGCCCTGTTGAGGAGTTTCTTTGCTTCCATAAAGCGAATCTCTTTAGCTTTGGCAGTGAGTAGCTGACCCTTCCAACTTTTGTATGAGGAACAGTGAACATCCTTGTTCAATCCCATTGTCTTAGTCAGCACTATCTTACCCATCTGCGTTGCTTGGATCTTGCATTACTTTTTGCAGCTTTTCTATTTTGTTGAGCACCTGCTTCGATCCTTTCTCTTAGCCAATGCTCCCACATCGCCATTGTAATTTTCACAGCCTTCAAGAAGCACTGAGCTGCAGCTACGATCTCTGAATGTTTTGATCCGGGATCAATCATGTTGATGCAGGTCACTCGTATACAACATTCAACTACTTAGTAGTCCAGTGTGTCCAGCTCCCAGGGATTCCAAGTTACAAACTCAATGAAAGTCCTAATCGTTTATTTCCTTGTTGATGTATTATAGCCAAAATATAAGTTTGAAACGTGTATATTCATGCATAGCCTAATGGGAACCAAATCGATATACATGTTATGTGCACGGTTTAAAACGTCGGTAGATATATTTGGGTTTGTGTGTGTATACATAATTACGTATATTTGTATATTGATATCTAGTCGTTATGTCAACATGTGTATAACATTTAAGGGACTGTTTACAAGACATATACAGATCGCCAAACAAAGGGACATTACCTTCTCATCCGATAGGTTCCATTCAGCCAGTTCTTGGTTCACCTGTTTGGACCATCAGATCTTGAATAAAGATCTTTAACTTCTCCAAAGAAAAAGACCAACACAGAAATCATTGATAAAATAATATTTACATTTCATTATTCCCGGTAGTCCCTTTCTTCTCGAAGTTGTAAGCATCATTCTTCTTCACATTTCCAGTCTGGTGGATTCGACCTGCCTCCTAGTCGTTCAGAGAAACCAATTTCTCTTGGCTGGTTCTAAAAACCTACTCAACTAACTAAATCTTCACGTCTCATTCTAAGATCCGCGTCATCTTAAGTGACCTCTACATTAGACTTCTAAAGGTCAAACCTATTTTTTAAATTATTGTTATTAATTTAATCGTTCTAAAACCCATTTTGTTTATACTATTTGTTTAGTTTATATTTATATAAACATTTATTCCAACTAGAATTTGATTTCAAACAACGAATTTATTCTAGGCTAACAAGGTTCTCTGGCATCATCCAGCATTTATGCTAGCAAAGATGTAAGAAACAGCAGTTTCATTTTATTAATTGCAGACTATCCAACTATTCGTCTGGCCTTGGTTCATGAAACAACTAAAACATGAGGATAGTAGTCTGCAATAAATAAAATTAATAAATAATACGCATCTCAATAATGAATTCCAATTAATTAAGTAATATATATCATTTGCTGCGGACCCGACAATGGAAGATCAGATAATAAATAAACATGGATTTATAAGACCAAAAAATCCAACCTTAGCCATGATGTAGTGGATAGAGATGTTGGATCTCTACGATTTCAGGTGAGCATTGTCTGAAGATAGCAGTTTCAATCCTACCCAAAGCCGGCCAGTCCTGGATATGACCTAAAACTATATCCGATGGTGAGGCCCCACCTTGCGGGCCTTAGGGAGTGTGGAGCCACCCTTTAATTGCCATTGCTACCAGATTCACTCTGACCCGGAGTGGTAGTACCTGTTAGGGTCCCAACTATGGGTTAAATAGAATCTGACTTAAAAATATATATATATATACTCCATTAAAAATCGTTCCTCAAAATAACTAGATTCGGCATTAAATAACCTGAAAAAGGTTGATATGCCGTAAAACAAAAACAACCAACCAACCAAAGCTGGCCAGAGGATTAGTTGGCCAAAACGTGGTGAGATGACAACAACTATGGAAAGCAGTAATTGCTGAGGATGCAGTTAGGAGATTCGGAGTTCCTATCTCGTCACGGTAACCACCTGACGAAGGCCAGAGGAATAGTTGGTGGAAACGTTGAAGATAATAGTCCTCGATAAATAAAATTAATAGATAATACTTATCTCAATAAGCATTCCAATTAATTAATATACCAGCAGCTTAATAAAAATCTTACCGCATTTTTGCTTTTTTTTTTTTTTTTGCAGCTTAATACAAACTTCTTTATGAGGAATCTCGTGCAGTTTATTTTCTTACTATTCACTTCATTCGTCTTCGTTGATTTGCCTAGATCTTGCGGCACTTTTCTTTCCGCAGCTTACTACAAATTTTGTTTTGAAGACACAATCAGAATATTTGCTATGATTCTTCCTGCTAGCCACTGCTTCCACATCTCCATTATAATTCTCTCGCTCACATTTCACAGCCTTCAAGGAGCACCGAGCTTTAGCTAATATTCCTGAAATTTTTAATCTTTGAATCCAGCACAAAGTATCATGATGCA
Source organism: Euprymna scolopes (assembly GCF_053919585.1). Taxonomy (NCBI): domain Eukaryota; kingdom Metazoa; phylum Mollusca; class Cephalopoda; order Sepiida; family Sepiolidae; genus Euprymna; species Euprymna scolopes. The sequence goes on from NC_136502.1 coordinate 96,283,081, forward strand.
AGTCACTGTCTCCAATATTCTCTTGCTTTCATATCATGCATGGTTGTTGTGTTGTTAGTGTATCGGAAAACACCGGAATTATTATAATGGTCAACTATTAGGACAAAATCATAATGGTCAACTATTAGGACAAAATCATAATGGTAAACTATTAGGATGAAATCATAATGGTCAACTATTAGGATGAAATTATAATAGTCAACTATTAGGACAAAATCATAATGGTAAACTATTAGGATGAAATCATAATGGTCAACTATTAGGACAAAATCATAATGGTAAACTATTAGGATGAAATCATAATGGTCAACTATTAGGACAAAATCATAATGGTAAACTATTAGGATGAAATCATAATGGTCAACTATTAGGATGAAATTATAATAGTCAACTATAAGGATGAAATTATAATAGTCAACTATAAGGATGAAATTATAATAGTCAACTATTAGGATAAAATTATAATAGTCAACTATTAGGATGAAATCATAATAGTCAACTATTAGGATGAAATCATAATAGTCAACTATTAGGATGAAATTATAATAGTCAACTATTAGGATGAAATTATAATAGTCAACTATTAGGATGAAATTATAATAGTCAACTATTAGGATGAAATTATAATAGTCAACTATTAGGATGAAATTATAATAGTCAACTATTAGGATGAAATTATAATAGTCAACTATTAGGATGAAATTATAATGGTCAACTATTAGGACAAAATCATAATGGTCAACTATTAGGACAAAATCATAATGGTAAACTATTAGGATGAAATCATAATGGTCAACTATTAGGACAAAATCATAATGGTCAACTATTAGGATGAAATCATAATGGTCAACTATTAGGACAAAATCATAATGGTCAACTATTAGGACAAAATCATAATGGTAAACTATAAGGATGAAATTATAATAGTCAACTATTAGGATGAAATCATAATGGTCAACTATTAGGATGAAATCATAATGGTCAACTATTAGGATGAAATTATAATAGTCAACTATTAGGATGAAATTATAATAGTCAACTATTAGGATGAAATTATAATAGTCAACTATTAGGATGAAATTATAATAGTCAACTATTAGGATGAAATTATAATAGTCAACTATTAGGATGAAATTATAATAGTCAACTATTAGGATGAAATTATAATAGTCAACTATTAGGATGAAATTATAATAGTCAACTATTAGGATGAAATCATAATGGTCAACTATTAGGATGAAATTATAATAGTCAACTATTAGGATGAAATTATAATAGTCAACTATTAGGATGAAATTATAATAGTCAACTATTAGGATGAAATTATAATAGTCAACTATTAGGATGAAATCATAATGGTCAACTATTAGGATGAAATTATAATAGTCAACTATTAGGATGAAATTATAATAGTCAACTATTAGGATGAAATTATAATAGTCAACTATTAGGATGAAATTATAATAGTCAACTATTAGGATGAAATTATAATAGTCAACTATTAGGATGAAATTATAATAGTCAACTATTAGGATGAAATTATAATGGTCAACTATTAGGACAAAATCATAATGGTCAACTATTAGGACAAAATCATAATGGTAAACTATTAGGATGAAATCATAATGGTCAACTATTAGGACAAAATCATAATGGTCAACTATTAGGATGAAATTATAATGGTCAACTATTAGGACAAAATCATAATGGTCAACTATTAGGACAAAATCATAATGGTAAACTATAAGGATGAAATTATAATAGTCAACTATTAGGATGAAATCATAATGGTCAACTATTAGGATGAAATCATAATGGTCAACTATTAGGATGAAATTATAATAGTCAACTATAAGGATGAAATTATAATAGTCAACTATAAGGATGAAATTATAATAGTCAACTATTAGGATAAAATTATAATAGTCAACTATTAGGATGAAATCATAATAGTCAACTATTAGGATGAAATTATAATAGTCAACTATTAGGATGAAATTATAATAGTCAACTATTAGGATGAAATTATAATAGTCAACTATTAGGATGAAATTATAATAGTCAACTATTAGGATGAAATAATAATAGTCAACTATTAGGATGAAATTATAATAGTCAACTATTAGGATGAAATTATAATAGTCAACTATTAGGATGAAATTATAATGGTCAACTATTAGGACAAAATCATAATGGTCAACTATTAGGACAAAATCATAATGGTAAACTATTAGGATGAAATCATAATGGTCAACTATTAGGACAAAATCATAATGGTCAACTATTAGGATGAAATCATAATGGTCAACTATTAGGACAAAATCATAATGGTCAACTATTAGGACAAAATCATAATGGTAAACTATAAGGATGAAATTATAATAGTCAACTATTAGGATGAAATCATAATGGTCAACTATTAGGATGAAATCATAATGGTCAACTATTAGGATGAAATTATAATAGTCAACTATAAGGATGAAATTATAATAGTCAACTATAAGGATGAAATTATAATAGTCAACTATTAGGATAAAATTATAATAGTCAACTATTAGGATAAAATTATAATAGTCAACTATTAGGATGAAATCATAATAGTCAACTATTAGGATGAAATTATAATAGTCAACTATTAGGATGAAATTATAATAGTCAACTATTAGGATGAAATTATAATAGTCAACTATTAGGATGAAATTATAATAGTCAACTATTAGGATGAAATTATAATAGTCAACTATTAGGATGAAATTATAATAGTCAACTATTAGGATGAAATTATAATAGTCAACTATTAGGATGAAATTATAATAGTCAACTATTAGGATGAAATTATAATAGTCAACTATTAGGATGAAATTATAATAGTCAACTATTAGGATGAAATTATAATAGTCAACTATAAGGATGAAATTATAATAGTCAACTATTAGGATGAAATCATAATAGTCAACTATTAGGATGAAATTATAATAGTCAACTATTAGGATGAAATTATAATAGTCAACTATTAGGATGAAATTATAATAGTCAACTATTAGGATGAAATTATAATAGTCAACTATTAGGATGAAATTATAATAGTCAACTATTAGGATGAAATTATAATAGTCAACTATTAGGATGAAATTATAATAGTCAACTATTAGGATGAAATTATAATAGTCAACTATTAGGATGAAATTATAATAGTCAACTATTAGGATGAAATTATAATAGTCAACTATTAGGATGAAATTATAATAGTCAACTATTAGGATGAAATTATAATAGTCAACTATTAGGATGAAATTATAATAGTCAACTATTAGGATGAAATTATAATAGTCAACTATTAGGATGAAATTATAATAGTCAACTATTAGGATGAAATTATAATAGTCAACTATTAGGATGAAATTATAATAGTCAACTATTAGGATGAAATTATAATAGTCAACTATTAGGATGAAATTATAATGGTCAACTATTAGGATGAAATTATAATGGTCAACTATAAGGATGAAATTATAATAGTCAACTATAAGGATGAAATTATAATAGTCAACTATTAGGATGAAATTATAATAGTCAACTATTAGGATAAAATTATAATAGTCAACTATTAGGATGAAATCATAATGGTCAACTATTAGGATGAAATTATAATAGTCAACTATAAGGATGAAATTATAATAGTCAACTATTAGGATGAAATTATAATAGTCAACTATTAGGATGAAATTATAATAGTCAACTATTAGGATGAAATTATAATAGTCAACTATTAGGATAAAATTATAATAGTCAACTATTAGGATGAAATTATAATAGTCAACTATAAGGATTAAATTATAATAGTCAACTATTAGGATGAAATTATAATAGTCAACTATTAGGATGAAATTATAATGGTCAACTATTAGGATGAAATTATAATAGTCAACTATTAGGATGAAATCATAATAGTCAACTATAAGGATAAAATTATAATAGTCAACTATTAGGATGAAATTATAATAGTCAACTATTAGGATGAAATTATAATAGTCAACTATTAGGATAAAATTATAATAGTCAACTATTAGGATGAAATTATAATAGTCAACTATAAGGATGAAATTATAATAGTCAACTATTAGGATAAAATTATAATAGTCAACTATTAGGATGAAATCATAATAGTCAACTATAAGGATAAAATTATAATAGTCAACTATAAGGATAAAATTATAATAGTCAACTATTAGGATGAAATTATAATAGTCAACTATTAGGATGAAATTATAATAGTCAACTATTAGGATAAAATTATAATAGTCAACTATTAGGATGAAATTATAATAGTCAACTATAAGGATGAAATTATAATAGTCAACTATTAGGATGAAATTATAATAGTCAACTATTAGGATGAAATCATAATGGTCAACTATTAGGATGAAATTATAATAGTCAACTATAAGGATGAAATTATAATAGTCAACTATTAGGATGAAATTATAATAGTCAACTATTAGGATGAAATTATAATAGTCAACTATTAGGATGAAATTATAATAGTCAACTATTAGGATGAAATTATAATAGTCAACTATAAGGATGAAATTATAATAGTCAACTATTAGGATGAAATTATAATAGTCAACTATTAGGATGAAATTATAATAGTCAACTATTAGGATGAAATTATAATAGTCAACTATTAGGATGAAATTATAATAGTCAACTATTAGGATGAAATTATAATAGTCAACTATTAGGATGAAATTATAATAGTCAACTATTAGGATGAAATTATAATAGTCAACTATTAGGATGAAATTATAATAGTCAACTATTAGGATGAAATTATAATAGTCAACTATTAGGATGAAATTATAATAGTCAACTATTAGGATGAAATTATAATAGTCAACTATTAGGATGAAATTATAATAGTCAACTATTAGGATGAAATTATAATAGTCAACTATTAGGATGAAATTATAATAGTCAACTATTAGGATGAAATTATAATAGTCAACTATTAGGATGAAATTATAATAGTCAACTATTAGGATGAAATTATAATAGTCAACTATTAGGATGAAATTATAATAGTCAACTATTAGGATAAAATTATAATAGTCGATTATTACGATTGGTAAAAGTATAACTGTTAGATAGAAATATTTTAAAGATGTGAAAAGTTGTGTTAAGTTAAAATATTTACATTTTATAGTTCTCAGGAATGTTAATTTGACAGATGGAATTTAAGCTAATCATAATATAAGCAAATATACATGACAAAAAGATGTTAGCAATGTGAAAAGTAGTGATGGGACGATTCCAATGTTTTTCCCTTCTGATTCTAATATAATTCCAGATTCCTTATAAATTATTAATTACTTAACAAGAAAATTGTTATCCCCCCCCCGATTTTCGTAAAAACACAAATTTTAAATATGCAGATATTTTTCTAAACGTCAAAATACAATTGTGGAGGATGATCTATCAATTTTAGTTTTACTGGTATTTTAAAATTAATAAACATTTATTATTTTATCATTATTATCAGTAATGGAAGATTTTGGTTTCAACAAATCAAATAAAAAAAGACAAAAGAATTGTTTTGGCATCGGAAAACAAGCATCAATTTTTCCGATTCTGATACCCCCACCCCCAATCTTCTGATTTTTCATATTCCAATTAATCGTCCCAACACGAGTGAAAAATTATGTTAAGTTGAAATATTTATATTTAATAGTTCTCAGGAATGTTAATTTGACAGATGGAATTTAAGCTAATCATAATATAGGCAAATATACGTGACAAAAACCCAGCAAGGATCTTTAGGCTACTTGTAGTGACGACAAGGAAAAATATAGATTTTGAGATTTAGAATAGTAGTTACAAGAGAGAGCAGTTCAATATGCAATGCGTTAGCAGACAAATTATGTTTTTGACAGGATGCCCATGAAAATCAGAAGGGGGCGACTTAGAAAAATGTAATCTTATACAAAGCGTGCCAATTCTGAAAAAGAACACAGCAAGGAATAAATGATTATATCAAAATATAATTCCTGTCTGAGCATTTTTGCTTTCAGAGAGAAGCACCTTTAATTTCAGGACACATGGAAGGGTGCATAGTAGGAAGATTTGAGGTATATTTTGCTGGTGTTCCAACCGCCAATGACATCTATAAACTTCATTTATGTATACACACATCAACACCTGATAGAGAATACACTAGACGAATCACATATCATTAACACTCATAATTTAAAAGAGACTCATTATAGAAAAACACGTTAAATAAATAAACACCCGTGTATATATATATATATTTTTTTGATTCATCCAGCCTTGACAGACGTGTTTCAAATATTATCTCTAGTACTTTTCTTTTAATGATTTGGAATTCATTCCATTTGCACTTTTTTCCAAGGAACTCTGCCTTTTGGATGATTTTGGACCATTTGGAATTTACCCAGTGGTTTGAAATTTTAAATTCGACCGTTTTGGATTTTACCATTTTTGGATTTTTACCCCTCACCGGACTATCCATTCATGTGAAATCTTTTTATTATTTTTCTTTTGCCTCCTGTTCCCCTTACCTTACCCTTTTTTTTAACCAAGTAAGATCTTTGACTTACTTGTAGTTTCATTAAATACTTTTATATGCAAAATCCGATCCTGCATTTTGCTAATTCCTGCCCTCTGATGAGAAGGAGTGTATTTCTTCGAAACTCCGTGGATTAAGGACTATCCACTTATCTTGTGCTTCCTTTTTTAAAATTAAATATGTTTTTAACTCTTTTTCAAGATGTCTTTAACATATTTTATTAATCATTTGTTCATATATATACATACGCTCATTATATAGCTAAGCTGTTTATGTACACCCCCAGTATACTACATAACCATTTGATGCCGTTTCAAAACCCCTTTATATTATACTAGCGGGGGTACCCGGCGTTGCCCGGGTGTTTGTAGGTGTGTGTGTGGTGTTAAATAAAAAAGAACCCGGGGGGGGGGGGTCGAACCGGAAGTCTGAGGCGAAGTTTGAAAATAAAATCGGCCAGCCAGAATGAGTTAGTGAAAGATGTTTGAATTTATTTAAGAACCAAATTGACAGGTGCGCGGCCGGAAGTCGTCGAGCGTTACGACGACGACGACGACGACGTAGGTTTGTTTGTTATAAGCAAAGTAAAAAAAGAAAACAACGTTAACACTTAAGCGGGAAAAAAAACACAAAAAAAAACTAACGTAAGGCAAACGAACGATGAAAACAGAAAAACGAACACATTTTCAAACATTTATCCCAAACATTTCAAGACGTTTCGGCTGCACTCATAATTAATATTATTTATTTGAGGCTTCTTTGTTTTAATGTACAATGCTTTGAGTATTCTTAGCCTATTTACATTTCTCTCACTCTGCAATACTCTTGTATTTTCTACCATAATTCTTCGAAATTCCGAATGTTGGCAGCCATGTCCATTCAAATGTGGTGATATGGAGCTAGAGTCAGAGAGGTGGAGAGTCAATCTTCGCGACAATGTGTTAGTTGTCGAAAGCACTCGCAATTATGGATCCAACACATACAATTTCGAGAAGAACACAAAAAGGACTATTCAGAGATTGGAGAAGATAAAAAGGAAAACTGTAAAACAGAATAATTCCGTGCTATTCAATAATATTTGTCTAAATTAGAAAATGCTGCCTATATATATATAAGTTTGTGAATGAACAGAAACTACAAGTTTATATAAATAGCAAAAAATCCAGCTGCTTTTTAACGGATGAACTAAAATAGTAGGAGTATTTGGAGGCAGAAATTGGGAGATTGTGATGAAGGCCTCAGGTCACCTCAAGGCTGTCAGCAAAGTTGATTTTGATGACAATAAAAATATGGGAGTGTAACACATTCATTGATTACCATTCAATCTCTAGCAATGTCGAGTCTCCCTGCTAATATATATATATTTCACGTTAAAAGGTATTCAAAGATAAAACCCATGAATTAAAACGAGGTTATTAAGAGTGCTCAATAAAAAAGAGCCAAATATATTATTTTTATTTATATAGACAAGTGTTACATACTCGCTACACTAAACATGCTAATGTTTCGGAGCAAATTGGTACATTAAAAAACCCAATTGTTCCTCATCAAGTGAGAAGATGCTCTGAATAACAGATATAAACTTCATTTCTCTCGCCTAATGAGAAACAATTGTTTTTTTAATAAACCAATTTACTCCGAAACATTAGCATGTTTAGTGTAGCGAGTATGTAATATTTGTCTATATAAATAAAAATAATCTATATATCTATAAAAGTGAAAATGTCTGTGTGTGTGTGTGTGTGTGTGTGTGTGTATACATTTCCCTACCAAATAACTCTGTCAATTTTCAGTCTAGAGACTAGAGATTTGACATAACGAGTATTGAGATTTGGGAAAATCTTTTTAATCGGTTTTCGGCCAGGGCTATCAAGGGGTCAAAGTTCAACGATTTGATCTTTGAAGACTCTACCAAACTCCTCCGCTAATTTTCGATCTAAACACTCAAAATTTTAAATGTAGATTACTTGGACATGGATCAAACTTTTTAATTTGATTTAAGCCCAAAAAATAAATGGTAAGGGGGGTCAAAATTGACCTCTGCAGTCTCTACCAAATTACTCAGCCAATTTCTGGTCTAAACATTTGAAATTTTACATAAAGGGTATTCAAAGATAGGGCAAGCTTTTTAATCGGTTTGGGTAAAAAAAAATTGAGCTGCTAAGGGGTCAAAGTTCAAAAGATTTGACCGTTGCGGTGTCTAGCAACTACTCAGCCAATTTTGGGTCTAAACATTTAAAATTTATACATAACGGTATTCACACATGCGGCAAGCATTCTAATCAGCTTTGGAGGCGAAAATTTGGCTGCCAAAAGGTCAAAGTTGAAAGAGTTGACCATTGCAGATTCTACCAAAATCCTCTGCAAATTTTGGATCTAAAGACTTGAAATTTTAGACGTAGTAACTTGGACATGTCAAAATACAAAATTTTGCCTGGAGACCAAAATAATAAATGTATAGGAGTCAAAGTTTTAAAAAATTGACCTCTGCGGTCTCTACAAAATTACTCAGACAAATTTTGGTCTAAACATTTAAAATCTCACATAAAGTGTATTCACACAGAGGGCAAGTTATGAACAGTACATAGGGCCCGAGCAAAGCTGGGCTGAACTGCTAGTATATATATATATATATATATATATATATGAGAGAGATAGATAGATAGATAGATTAGAGAATACACCTTTCATTAAAAAGGACAAAAAACAAATCCTTAGTTTGCGTTCCCATTCACTACTTATCTAGATATATCCAAGTTGCTGGAATCCATATTAAATAGAGAAATAGTCAACCACCTCAGCAGGAATAGCCTTCTTAGTGACACTCAATATGGTTTCCGCTCTGCAAGATCTACCGCAGATGTGCTGACGGTTATATCCCACAGGATAAGTGAATCTCTTGACAAAGGCTTCCTTTCTAGGGCAATTGCTCTTGAAATATCAAAGGCCTTTGACAAGGTATGGCATAAGGGTCTACTTCACAAGATTTCCAGCTATGGTATAACGGGAAATGTTTTCTCAATCATTAAATCATTTCTCTCCGATAGGCTCATAAGAGTAGTGGTCGATGGACAAAAATCGGAGGCCTGCAATATAAATGCTGGAGTCCCCCAAGGGTCAATCCTGGGCCCAACTCTCTTCCTGATCTACATCAATGACCTCCCTAAACACATACTTAAATCATTCGTTGACATCTATGCTGATGACACAACCATCTACGGCAACACATCAAAGGCTGTAAATGACAAAGTTCTCTCTGATTCTCTATCCTCTGATCTCGAGCGCGTGGTTCAGTGGGGGAAGATGTGGCTGGTTACCTTTAATGCATCCACAACCAAACTCCTATCCTTACATCATCAACGCTCTGATCCCCAGCTGGCATCAATTGTGATGGATGGCTCTCGTCTGGGTGAGGCTCCGTGTTTTGATAAGCTTCTGGGTTTGACCTTTACTCCTGATCTGAAATGGAACACGTACATCAAGTCTGTTGCCAAGGTCGCTGGAAAGATGGTGGGATCCTTCTACCGCTCCAGAAGATATCTCACTACTGATGCAATTCTCTATCTATATAAAAGCCAAGTACGTCCAAGGATGGAATACTGTTGCCATATCTGGGCAGGAGCTGCTAAAAACAGCCTATCCTGCCTTGATAGAGTACAAAACAGACTTCGTGGCTTAGTGGGGGATGCCCTTTTCTCTACCCTGCAACCTCTCTCCCACAGAAGAGACGTTGCGAGCCTGTCCTTGTTTTATCGTTATTTCCATGGCAGATGCTCGTCTGAATTCCAGTCTCTGGTTCCCCCTCGCCAATCTTTCACGAAAAACACCAGTCTAGCTGAATCCACTGTGAAAAATTTCCCCCACTCTTTATCTGTGCCTAAATCAAAACGCGGATTCCATGAACAAAGCTTCTTTCCTAGAACTGCACGTCTGTGGAACTCTGTTCCGTCTGCCTGCTTCCCTCCGGACTACAACTTGGATGTCTTCAAGTCCAATGTTAACAAATTCCTAATGAACCGCCCCCTTAAGTAAACACTTCAGCAAATCTCCTCACTAAATTAATGTACTTGCAATAACCCTTATCCCTGAGTGGCTTCCGGGCCTTGATAAGTGGTGATCACTGTGTAAAAAAAAAAAAAAAAAAAAAAAAAAATCATTAAAGTATTCAAGTTAAATCATAGAATCACAGTAATTTTTCATTTTAGGTGACAGATCAAGTTTGAGGTGGTTGTCTGACTTGTTTTCTTGTTTTCTCTCATCACTTAAAATATTTTCATCAAGGGGCTAGAAAAAGCATGTGTTTTACTCATTTTTTATGTGATGAGATAGAAGTATATATACAAATAAATATATATTGTTTTGTTTTTTCAGAGAGCGGGAAAATATTTTTTTAAGTTTCACTTGAAGAAGGTTAAAGGTCAGATTGGCCGAAACATTAATATACCAACTAAGATGACAATATAAGTTTGAAACAATTCAAATCATCTGAAAAGTTCTGAAACATGAAAAAAAAAAAAAACTTCAGTGCTTATTTAGAAATTCACTTTATAAAAAGAAAAAAAATATGGATAAATCTTTATAATGCACATATTCATCATGGAATGAACATGTCATAATCCAAAAATCACGTTTTTATTTGTCTTTTTTTAAAAGAAAATCAAATTTTATTAAGATGGTGAAGAGGGGGCCGGGAAACGTCATGTTTTCTAGAATGTGTTAAAATTCAAAGTTTGACAACGCAATTTGACTACTGAAGTCTACAGACCATGTTATTTTATTAATTGCTAAAAATTGGAAAAAAAAATTTAATTAAAAAAAACAAAAAACTACTTGATCAATTTATGTGATTTTTGGTATATGACATCATATTCCATGAGGAGTATGTAGATCATAAAGATTTTTTCATATTTTTTAATTACAGTAGAACCCCAGGATACAGCATTAAAAATTAGTAACAAAATACAGTACAGTATATAATACCCATGTTTATTAATCAAATAACATTATAAATAACACAGTAAGGCAGGGCAAATACGATAACCAGGGGGCCAGAAATACATCATATTCCACATCGTAACCTGAAAAAAAAAAAAAAAAAAAAAAAAAAACGTATCCTAAGGTCACCATATCCTGTATAGTGTAATTCTAAATAAGCACAAAAACTTTGTAAGAATTCAAGCACAGTTAATAAAGAACTTCTTTTTTTTTTTTAAAAAGCCATCTCATGTCCCTTTACTCGTTACCAACAAACTGAATAGTTAACAGTTCCATGGATATCCTTTTTTCTGCATATATACCAATAGGTGAAACAATTTAGATTTTGTTACTTATACAGAATGTCTCAACTAAATGTAAAAATGTACTCACACTTCAAATGGTGATAAAATCTTTATAAACATAGAGTGAAATGGAATAGCTTTGAATACAGAAGACAAACATAATTGAAGAAATATGGTACAACCATACTATCAGAGCAAAATTCGAAATTTTTAATATTGAATTTCAATGTAAGCCAATGGTTTCTACTTAATTCTAGTGTTACAGCAATGAATATATCCAAAAATTATGAAAAACGATAAGATAGAAAAAAAATGATTAAAGAAAATATTTTTTGATTAAAATTAGCAAAAATACAATGTTTGACTAAAAAAGTACCAGCGAGTTCCAAAGGGAGGTAAATACCGTGTAACTATTGCCAATTTTTAATAAATTACATTTTTAGCATAACTTAGTTACTTTTCATTGTTATATTATTTTTTTGTAAGAAGTCGTTGCCATATTTCTTTGGTAATAACCAAAGAAATATGGCAACGACTTCTTACAAAAAAAATTAAAAACTCATTTTTTTTTTTAAATAATGTGGTAATATTTACGTTCTTCTTACATGCCAATTAAGTAGATATTGCTTTTAGTTGAAATTGGTACAAAATATCTGTAGATACCATTTTTTTTTTTTTTTTTTTAAATCGATTTTTTCGTTTTTCTAAATTTTGTTATTATAATATAGGTGCACTGAATTATCTTTGCAAATGTTCCAAGTGATGACAATGATTGTCTAGACAATGCTGATAACAGTTGAAGTGTGAGTACATTTTTTGGGGGTGGGGGGGGAACCCTGTACATTTTCACTTTTTAAAACTAATTTGATTGTGTTAACTTCCACTTTTAAATGCTGAGGTTACGGGTTCAGATCCTAAAAGAAGATTTAAAAAAAAGAAGTTGCATTTATTTTTTAAAGTTTTATTAGTATCAATTTACAATACAATTTACGTACGTAGGAACAGTGTTAATGTAGCCATAGTTTCCTTTGTATTAAAATTCTTTGATTTTTTTATATCTGTTAAAAAAAAAAAAAAAAAATTAAAAATCAATAAGCACAGACAACTTTTGAAAAATATAAGGCAAGAGAAAAAAAAAGACATTTTTTTGCCCATTTCCCCCACCCCACACTTTAATATTTTTATTTTAAACAACTTAAAAAATCCGCTCTTGATTGGGATAATATTTCAGTGGTAGTACCATGACATCATATGCTAATTCAGCCCACTCTCCCCCAAAAATATTTAATTAGATTCTACTTTTTTTTTCTTTTTGATACATGTAAGCAGCCTGAAAAAACTGGACAGTAAAGATAAATTAAAATAGAGTTTAGAATAGGGGGATCAGTTTAGCATATAAATTTTATGGTTAAATGATCACCCAACTTCTGACCAAATAGCATTTTAAGGACATGTAACCAGTTTTCATTTTTGTTAAATCTTGGCTATTTTTTGTAATTTCTTAGAAATCAATTGTGTGTGTGTGTGTGTGTGTGTCAGAACTTTTGTATATTTTTTGTCACTTGCCACCTGGACTTAAAGAGTTAGTGACGATTATTCCAAAAAATTTTTTGTTTTTAAACCGCTCAAACTTATGCTTGTTCATTTATTTAATGCCAATTTTTTCTATTCCTATATCATAAACATTAAATTTCTTGCAAATGGCTAGTTTGCAGTTCTTAATTTTATGTCCTTAAATGCTATCCAGTTAGAAACTGCTAGTCCACAAATCAGCGATCATTTTACATAAGATTTATATGGAAAACTTATCGCCACTTTAGATTCTAGAATAACAATTTTTTGTTTTTAATTTTGGTCGCCAAATTTTTCAAAGTGTTTACATGTAAGTGCCTAAAAAAAGTATAATCTCATTTATATGTTTTAGCCAATTAGCATATATGATGTATGCGTACAAAGTGTTTTAGTTTAGTTTGGGTGTAGATCTTTTCCTTTATTTGGAGCATGCATTCGGAGTAGGGCCGACTGCGTAGACAACTTCTGCAACTCCTCTACTGCGCGGTTTGCTGCTGTAGACGTCTCACATGAAAGCCGTTGCAATTCCTCAATTGAACGCCGGGCTGACGAATGTGACATGCGGTGTTGTTCTTCTATTAACCGTCGAGATGTTGGTGACAGCCTCTGTTGGTCGCAAAGTAACCGAGTAGTAGAGGTTGTTGCGGATGGTGTTGACCCCGAGGAACCTAGAGACGTTGGCAGATCCTGTGGCAACTGCTCAGGGGAGCCAGAATTTAGTGAGGACAGCTTCTGTAGTTCTTCAACCGTGCGCGTCGCCGTCGAATTAACGGTCGTAGCAGTCGTCACCGCCAGTAACATCCGCTGTGCATCTTCCAGCAGTTGGACATTGGTTGATGAAAGCCGCTGTAATTCTTCTACTGTATGCAGCGCCGAGTTTGACGACTGCAGGAGTGCACCGGCAGCTGCTGCAGACAATCTCTGCAGTTCGTTCACGTTGTCGATATAGTTTTGGTTTTCAACGTTGTTGTGCGTCTTCTGGTGGTTTTTTAAGTTGGTTTGGTGGCCAAATGCCTTTCCACAGTGACCACAAACAAAGGGTTTCTCACCCGTGTGTACCCGGCGGTGGTTCTTTAAATTTGTGATGTGACCGAAACCCTTGTTGCAATGTCCGCAGACATAAGGCTTGATACCGGTATGGGTTCTCTCATGGTTACGCAAGTTCGTCTGGTGGCTAAACCTTTTACCACACATCGAGCAGGCAAAGGGACGCTCACCAGAATGTACCCGCAAGTGATTTTTAAGGTTTGTCTGATGACTGAATGCCTTCGGACATAGCTGGCACTTATGAGGCTTCTCGCCAGTGTGTGACCTCTCATGATCACGCAGTCGGGCTCGCACAGGGAACGCCTTGCAGCAGTAAGTGCAATGAAAATGCTTGCGTTCTGAAGGTGTATCTTCGTGGTGGGTCAAGTTCGATTGACGGGAAAATGCTTTACGGCATGTTTCACATTTGAAGGGCTTGTCTTTTGTCTTGCTTGTATCGGTAGGGAGCAGAGTCATACTCATCGTGGGTTGATCAGTTAGGGTTATTGGGGTGCAAAATCCAGTGACTGGTCTTTTTATATCGATGCCGTTGGGATTGTTGTTGATGTTAATGGTAGAGGTGGAGGTATCATTGGAGACGATTGGGATTGTTGTTGGAGTCGTGATGGTGGTAGTTGTGGTGGTGGTGAGAATAATGTTGGAGGTATTGTTGGTGTTGTTATTCTGGTGGACTTGCTCATGATTCTGCTGAGGATGAGGGGGTTTAGAAGTGTGCATATGAAAAGTAGTGTTTCGAGGTTGTTGTTGTTGTTGTTGGAGAGTGTTTGCTGTTATTGTGGTGGTGGTTTTATTGTGGCCACTGCTGCAAAGATCAAAGGTCATTGTGTGACCTCCGGCCGGATTGTAAATTGGTTGAGTTGTCTCCATGCTATCAGTCTGTTGATTTTTTTTTTTTTTTTTAATTTAAGAAGACCTTAGATTAACTATAAAAATTTTAAAAATAAATAACTAAGGCTCCTGCATTAACAAAATATCATGTTCTGCGATATCATTTTTTAGGGTTTCCTTCTTTAAGATTTTTTATTTAGATTTCTCAAAGAATTTTATGTTTCTTTTTTATTGCATTTATCTGAAAAAGAAAAGAAAAAATCTTTAAGCATTTGGTAAGATGACAGAGTAAAAAAGTCAGAACAAAGACTTAATTGGTAAGTAGGAATCACAGACCAAAATTTTACTTTCATTATATCTAAAAACTTTTGGTACTTGTGCAGATTCTGAAACGGATGTATCTAAGCATTCGTTCGACTTTACCTGAAACATGTTGTCAACTGCCAGATTATGCCGAGCGTTGCTGATGATCAAATCTTAACAATCGTACAAAACAGAAAAATAAAATAAATGGAAATCGTAGAAATAAAAACAGAAAAAAAAAAAAAACCCACACACACTGTAATTTTGTTTTTTTATTCTAATACGGTTTCATAGCAAACCTTTTTTATGCAGAAGGAGGGGGAGGGAGGAATTTACTATAATCATTTTTTTTTTTTTTTCATTTTTGAGATAATGTTTAGCAAACAAAAGTTTTTTCATTTTTCTTTTCAAAACAAATTATGTATGTTTTTTTTGTCTTTCAAAAAGTTTTAAAGAGTTAAAAAAAAATTATTTTCAAGTATTCTTTTTGTTCTGTTCAATTTTTTCTTTTCAAAGAAAATTGCAAAAAAAAATAAAAAAAAAAAAGGCTCAATTGTCAAAAATTTTTTTCTTCTTTGCTAAAGAAAATTGTAAAAGGTTTGAACACCTTCCATCACTTACAGAGCCTCTCTTTGCCATGATGCATCTAACAGCACATGTAAAGTAATTCTTTAAGAGATTCAATTAATTTCTTATTTTGACAAAAAAAACAAAAAAAAGCAAAAAAAAAAAAACTAAAAGAAAAGAAACAAAAGAAAAAAACAAAAGAAAAAAAACAAAAAGCTAAAAAAACAAAAAAAAAACAAAAAGAAAAAACAGCAAAAAAAAAAAAAACAACTACTTCTTTAGGTGTCTGCAGTTGTTTGTCTAACAGTAATAAATTCATAGTGCTGTTAGTCTCCATGCTTTCATGTAATATTTAGTTTTTTTCTCTTCCAATGTTTATCCAAAAGTCATCTGCTCATTATTGTGCATTGTGATTGGCTGATCAGCGTCTTATGTGAGATTACAGGCAAACATTAATGGCTGACATAATATTCCAAGCAAAGCCAGGCAGACGCTTAGATACGTCCAGTTCGAAATCTGCACAAGTACAAAACTTTTAATGTAGTTACATAAATTGTTGCAAAACAAATGGTACAAAATTTATTTTGGTAGCACAATTAGTCATGAAAATATTGTTCTTATAGTGTTTTTGAAATTAGAAAAATTTTCTGTCTTGTATGATAATACTCTCGAATCCATCCTTAATATTATGTTAATTCTCCCTTTGAAATTTCTTAATATTACTTGTGTATCTCTTAAACAGTTTAAATTACTATCTATTATATAAATCTCACCTATCTGTTTAAATGTATGTATGTCTACCTAAAACTTCCGACAGAGGCAACAAATTTTCACAAGATCGGTATCGTTTCGAAGCTCGACCCTTCGGACAACAAATATAGAAAAATTAGTTAAAAATATTAATTCCTCAACCCTCAACTAGGCACTTTTCTACAAGAGGGGTTCGCTTTTTTTGCTGATATTTTTGACAGTCATCGCCTCTTTTCAATTGACTAGTCATAATTTAAATCTTCGCCACTTCTTTTTTTTTTTTCACATTTTTTTCCTTCTTCGCGGTACGGGTTTGAGCCTGCCTGCCGATTACCACTTTTTTTTTCTTTTGCTCAACACACACCTACAAACACCCAGGCAATGCCGGGCATCCAGACTAGTTTCATCTAAACCAAATTATAAAACACTAGTTTGCTCCCCATGCTCTATATTTACATAATTTTTTTAACATATTATGAGAGGGGAACTTCTCCTTAATCTAATTTAAACTTCTTTAGAAGACAGAAGAACATTCTTTAAGTACTTATTATTTTGCTCAACCTCCAAACTAAAATAATAAAAAAATAATCAAATTCACAAATATCTATGCGCTTAGAAGTAATATAGATGATGTAGTCTCAGCAGGCTTCACTTCTAGACCTATTTCTCACCACAGTACTTGAGGATTGTGTGACTAATGCCCACAGTCCACTTGAAAATGCAGACCACCTAGTGGTATCAGTTGACATCACATTTAAATCCCAACCTCAAGGTGAGAAACCATTGCTCAAAACAACAAGGTCCTACTACTCTTCCCTACAACCTCTCTCCCACAGAAGAGACGTTGCAAGCCTGTCTTTGTTTTATCGTTACTTCCATGGCAAGTGCTCGTCTGAGCTCCACTCTCTGGTCCCCCCCCCTCGCCAATCTTTCACGATAAACACCCGTCTGGCTGAAACTACCGTCAATAATTTTCCCCACTCTTTATCTGTGCCAAAATCAAAACGTACCAAGAGTAAGAAGAAGGCCGATGCACATGACAGTGTGACGTCATTGTCAGATCGACTTGTAGGTATATGGTCTAGGCTAAAGGTCCTTATCAGCAGCAGTTTTGTCTACAGTTTTCAGTTTGGTGTCCAACATGGTTTATTCTTGCGTTGTTCCAAATTGCTGAGGAAACTATCCAAAAGGCCCCAAAGTACATATATTTTCTTTTCCTAAAGAGAAGGAGCAAATCTCAATTTGAATACGTGCCATTAGAAGGGAAAATTTTATTCCAACCAAATATAGTAAAGTAAGTAATGTTATTTGTTAATTGTTTGATAACATTGTTAATATAAATTAAATAAACAATACTATTTATTGCTAATACAGCAAATATTATGTTGATATTTTTAACTTTATTTTCTTATAAGGTTAAAAAGTCTATCAGGAAGGTTGAAAATTTAATTAAATTTTATTTAATTTTAAAAATTATGAACAAATAGTTTTACATGAGAATATTTGTCAAAATGTCTTTTTAATAATAAATAAAATCTTTCACTGAGTATTTCCAAATATTTTAAAGTTCTATATTTTTTTCTAAAGTCAGTTTGAAAATTATTCACCATTAATAAAATTAGCTGTGACTGAACGTTATATATTAAATTTGATTGTTTCTTTTTAGAATTATAAACAAATAATTTTTACATTTTTTTTAATTTTTGAAAAATTTATTTACTTGCCTTCCCACGAGGGCACAGTTAGACACAAGGTCGGTTTTTAATGTGGGAAAGTCTAGCTCCCCAAAAGGGCGCACTTTGGATAGGAATAAAAATAAGATAAAAATTGTCTCAGTCATGAAGGATTATTCCTCCACTGACCAAAAACAGAACAAATGAAGTGTAGCATCAGAACAGATACTACACTGTGATCCTGTGCCGAAGATAAATGTTACCAAAGACAAGATAAGTTACTAATGTTCCAACTGTGTTTTAACTTACGTTTCTCTTTACTTCAAACAAAAGTGGTGTCAAGTATATTAGAATGAAAACAAATATCGTTTGTTTTCATTCTTAAAATTATTTATTGTTTGTTTGCACTTTTAAAATTATTTATCGTTGGTGTTTAATATGTTTTTTTAATTCTTTGTTTCCTAAATTCATAATTCAGTTTTATCAGTATTAAATTGTATATTGCTTTAAAATTACTTAATTTTACATAGATAATGTTTATATTTTATATTGAATAAAGTTCAGTCTAAGTAGTAATCGAACTGTGTTCCTTTTTCTTTTTAAAAATGTTTTATTGCTCTTTTTCAAATAGCCCTCATATAGTACTGACAGTCTTACCTACATTGCCTGCAAACATTTTTCAGTTAACAGGCCTTCTTCTTACTCTCGGTGGCCGTGACTGAATGGTGCAAAGTGAGCATTGAAGCACGTTTCCACACGAAAGTATTATAGCAAGCCCCACTCACCCCAATGATTGTACAGGTGCTATTGCACAAAGACAGCATGCATTCCGCCAGTTTGTACGTCATAAGTCAAATACAAATAGGCAAAAATTTGTAGATGTTAGAAATCATTGTAAGAGTGAAATAGCGACAGCCAAAAGAAAGCATGCTGAAATAATCAGGAAATGCATAGAATCGCACAGAATAGGAACTCGTGATTTCTGGAAAATCTATGATAAAGTAATGAATAAACGGCAATCAGTGATTCCTCCACTGAGCAACAACAAGAAGGTTGTATGCACGGCAATGGAGAAGGCGGAACTGCTTGCCCAGAGATTTGCCTTCAACTCCACCTTAGAGCCAACAAACAACTCCCTCCCAAATTTCACTATCCGGATTGAAGACAGATTACATGATGTAAAAAATCACCCCTTCTCATGTCTGCGATATCATAAAAAACTTAGACACCTCAATATCGTGTGGGCCTGATCTCATCCTGCTATACTAATTAAGAAATGTTCAGCCGAGCTAGTCCCCATACTTTCTAAGCTCTATAATAAATGCCTTGCTGAATTTTGCTTCCCTAATAGCAGGAAGATGGCCTCTGTGGTACCAGTGTACAAGAATTCTGGTGAAGGAACAGACCCTCTCAATTATCGGCCCATTAGTCTCTTTCCCCTCTTCACTGAAATCTTTGAAACCTTAATTAATCAAACATCAGTTCACCACATCTCCTTGCAAAAGCTAATCTTCTCTCTGACAAACAGTATGGATTCAGGCAATGTTGTTCTACTGCAGATATTTTAACAGTCATCTCTGAACGCATTTACCATGTACTGGATAAGGCGGGCGAAGACAGGGATGTAGCCCTTGATATCTCCAAAGCCTTTTACAAAGTCTGACACAAAGGGCTACTAATAAAAATTAAAATGTACAGTATAAGTGGATATATACTGAATATAATTAGATTCTTCTTAGACAATAGAAGCATACAGGTTGTCATTAACAGACGTACATTCAAGCAGCATAACATTAATGCGGAAGTGCCTCAGAGGTTGATCCTTGGACCATTATTATTTCTGATATTCATAAACGACCTCTGATAATAATGTGTCCGAGATGGGTATATTTGCTGATGATACAACGCTCTATAATATGCATGAGGGAAGAACAGATGTACATAAATCTAAGAAAATGGCAGATTCGTTAGAAAATGACCTCCAAACTATAGTGGAATGGGGCTGCAAATGGATGGTAACATTTAATGCTAGTAAAACTAAGCTGCTCTCCTTTAACAATTACAAGACGCCTCTCCAACTGCCTATATCCATGACAAATAGCACCCTACCTGAGAATTCTACCTTCAAACTCCTCGGCCTAACATTTGCAGGCAATATGAACTGGAACAAATACATAGAGGACATTGCAAAGGCTGCTGCAAAGAAGGTGGATTTCCTTTATCGAGCTAGAAGATTACTCACACCCGAGAGTATCCTGTACATCTACAAGGCCACCATTCACCCATGCATGGAGTATTGTTGCCACATCTAGGCTAGTATATCTACCACTAGTCTCTGCCTCTTTGATAGGGTCCAAAAAAGTGTTGTCAACCTAATCAGACCCACTTTATCAACTAATCTCCAGCCCCTGTCCCATCGCCGCAGTGTTGCATCACTGTGCCTGTTTTACAAATATTTTAATGGAATGTGTTCTGATGAACTTGTTGCACTTGTACCCCCTCGACATACATATCCCGACAAACCCGCTTAGCAATAAGATCTCACCTCTTCTCTTCACTGTTGATGTCTCTAAATGCCAGAAAGCTTTCTATTCTAATAGTTTCTTCCCTCGAACAGCTAGACTTTGGAATTCCCTTCCTGCTTCCTTGACTGTACCCATATGCAGAAGTTTAAATGTAATATAAACAAATATCTTGTTACTCTTTCCTAGACATGGCCCCAAATAGTAGCCCCTTACGTCCAAGTGGCGATATTCTTTGTAAGGGATGAACACGAGTAAAAAAAATGTAATTCTTAAATACTGTCATAATAAATGCTCGAAAATTCTTGGAATTGCTTCTTGTTATTATACAAACACCGTGACAGCGAATTAGTAAAATCTTTTACGTAGTATTCTGTTACGTTTCGGTGTGCTGAACACGAATCTGAAAACTGGGTTAGGGTTAGGGTACATTTTTGGTATTATTATACAAACACCGTGACAGCGTTAGGGTTAGGGTTAGGGTTTAGGGTTAGGGTTAGGGGTTAGGGGTAGGGTTAATTCGCTGTCACGGTGTTTGTATAGTTTTACCACATTTTTTTCTACTAATTCGCTGTCACGGTATTTGTATAAATTTACCGTTTTTCTTCTAACTTATCTTGCCTTTAGTAGCAATTATTTGTTGTATGTTACATTGTTACACCTTTTCCGTTTTTCTGTTGTCCGAAGTTAACAACTGGGCACTTTATTCAAAGAGGTTAGGTTCTCCCTCGACACCGGGAACAGAGTACCACGTAATGCACCTTTCCACGAACTCAGAACGAGGCTTGATTTTCGGACCCAATCTTTGTACCATAACCGAAAAAGGAACTGGTAAACGAAAGAAAACCCAATAAAATTTTTTTTTTTTTTAAAGAATTGCTAGTCAAAAGTGCAAACAAGTAAATAGTTGCCATGTCCAACTCTAAAACGAATCCTTTTTTTTTTTTTAGATGTTTACTATTAATAAATTGCAGAACGAAATAAACTGAACGTTTTCACAAAAATACAAATAAATTAAGAAAAATTAGATAAATTTAAAATTCATGCTTACAGATTAAAAAACCCGAGTTGTTTTTTATCTCTTAAAAATAAAAGTAATGCTAAATGATTTTATAAAAACATTCATTTTTTTTTGTAGTACGGATGATCAATCAGACCATAAATGTTCAGTACGATTAGAGCTATTTTTTAATGAATTTATCCATTCCAACCGACTCCAAATAAGTTATTTTTGTCTAAAATGAATGGATACAATAATGGCCAGAAATAAACTAAAATTATAAATAAATATTGATAAAATATAAATTTAATGCGTATAGAGAGTCGATTAAAAAAAAAAAAAAACTT
This sequence comes from Euprymna scolopes, assembly GCF_053919585.1. NCBI lineage: Eukaryota > Metazoa > Mollusca > Cephalopoda > Sepiida > Sepiolidae > Euprymna > Euprymna scolopes. Next base: position 96,305,558 of record NC_136502.1, read on the forward strand.
TAAAAAAAGATAAACAAAATAACAATTCAATTGTTGTACGTATTGCCATCCGTATCTTCAGGAAGTGGGTCAATCATGATTTTTTTAGAGCCACCAGGAAATTAAATTAAAAAATTAATTTAATGGTAAACTTACCAATAATGATTTTATCGGATTTAAAATTAATTTAAGATAAAGAAAAATGATTTTTAAATTTAAACTATAAACTTTTTATTTTTAATAAAAAGCATTGTTTTTGTTTTGTTTTTCAACTCGTTATTTGCTTTAGTTATTTTTAATAACACAATAGTTAAAGAACATTATTTTGTTATATATAAATAAAAATGAATATTTTTTCCACTTCGTTTTTTTTTATTAGATTGAAAACAATTAAAAAAAATAATAATGAACCAATGATACTTGCCATTATGTCGTTTTTCATTCGCATTTACACAAATAACGCAACCAACTAATAATTAAATAATATACTTTTTTAAATACACAGGACAAGCGCTCTGAAATAGCCTGGAGTAGAGATCGCAGAAAAAAACAAAACAAAGGAGAAACAGCCGAGATTATGATATTAATTATCCAGTAGGTTTCTGTAGAGAAACGTCCATTATTATTTACGAACAAGAATTTTTCACGAATGGTTTGCCTTGTAATTATCTCCCCTTGAGAAATCACAAGTTATCTGCCCTTTATTTAAAACACTCAGGTTACAGTGACTTGGCGGCGTTCTGCAGGTTTTCCCAAAGTGGGAGGCGAGATCCCTATGAATAGCGGGAGATTGATTAAAAATAAATGAATAAAATTAAAAAATTGGTAAAATAAGACTCCTGCAAACTATGCTATTTTACTATCTTTCCCCTTGACTCCAAAATGAATATATTTCACTGATTTCGATGACAATGAATGTATTGGAAGTGTGTGTAGCAGTGTAGCAGTAGCACATCCGTTGATCCTCATTAAATCCCGGGTAACGTCGATCTCTCTGTTAATAGCTTATATTAAATATATGGTGCTCATTCAGATTGGCACTTATGACACCAATTAAAATTAAAGAAAATACAGAAAAGTCTGTATGATGTACGTACCAACCACGGAACGAAGATGAAATATTCCAAAAATCACATAATTTGATCAAGTACTTTTTTTTTATTTATTCAAGCAAATCAAATTTTACGATTAAGCGAGTCGTAGTGTTTTCGTCGGCCATGATTAAATCCAGTGAAATAAAAAAAGGGGGGGACAACTCAAATCAAAGTTGTGGGATAAAAAAATAAGCCTTATGTTTAATATAGTTTAGTAGTAAAGTCGGTAAAAATCGGAGATTTTGATTTTCTTACTTTTTAAATAAAACTACTTCATAGATTTACGCGATTTTTGGAATATGACATCTTCGTTCTGTAATGAGTCCATACATCATAGAGACTTTCCTGTATTTTCTTTATTTTTAAATGCCGCCGTAAGTGTCAAGGGAGACCCGACGTTGCCTGGAATTTAATGAGGATCGACAATACTGTAGTAATTTTTTACTTACCAGAACTTGATGTGGAATTCAGTATGGCAGTCATTCAAGAAAGAAATATGTACCTGCTTGATCGCCTGACTTTATAGTGTCGTTTTGTTGTCATGTGGAATGGATGAGACAACATTTGCATAAAATCGACTAGACGATTATAAAAAAACACCTTATAGTCGATCCATAGTTGTTAGTTGGTCAGTTTTAGTTTGTGCGTTCACTGATGATTTTATTCTTTGTTACAATCACAAGATCGAGTTGTCATTGTAAGCAACGAGGCAATTTGTTGCAACTCTCAGATAAGTTTACCCAAAAGTCGGAAAAGAAGTTACCACACAAGAAGGCGATTTCATTGTTTTTTCCTTTTCATGATGAGTTCAGGTTTTGGTTTTCTGAGTTGCTTAACTCCCCCCCCCTTCCATTTCGTTGGCTAAAAATCTGACACTTTGCAACAAATTTCAAAAAGAAAAAAAAAAAAAAATGGATGACCCTGTTACCTGTAAAAGAATTAAAAAGAAAGTTATTCCTTTTCCAGAGAAAAATAAGGTCGACCGTAGAGGGTCTGTAAGAGGAATATTTGTCTTTAAATGTGTTTTTTTTTCTTTTGAAAAGGATATAGAAGGATTGCTAGAATAGCTAGAGAGTGTGTCATGAAGTATGGAAGAATAAGTGGCTGCCGAGGAAAAACCTAAATCGTTAGCTCAATTATTTCGAGCTTCTTTCAGATTTAAGAGAGAAATGCGACATCAACTGGGAGTTTTACAAAGAGTCAGTTAGAGAAATACATCCGAGATCCATATGGAAGACCAGAGTTCCCCTACTGTTGAGCAAACTATCAACCCTCAGAGTCAAAAAGCAGCTAGTATCTCAGAACCAACTAGCCTATTCAAACCCTAAATATAACATGGCTATATATATATATATATATATATATATATATATATATATATATATATATCAATGAATTAATTCAGAAATCATGTATAAAAGTAACATATGTGAGAAAACGATATTGTTTTTGCACCAATCTAATAGCTTAAACAGCTCAGAATAAATGCCACATCAATTACCATATATGGCACCACTTGTACTTATGCATGTTGGCAACCTTCACATAATACCTTCTGTAACTACCTTATTCTACAAAGAATCAGGGGAACTAATGCCAATAGCAGTTGATAAAAAAAAATGTCCAATACGAACTCATAGAAATTTACTTTCTTTTATTTAGCAAAAAAGAAAAAAAAAATGACAAAACTTCAAATTATGATTTGTATGATAACTTAATTGACTAAGCATAGTTTTTATTTTGAAGAAAACAACTTAAGTTGGTAGTAAGATGCCAATTAAGGAGTTACTGCCAGTTCTCGGAGTGAAAGTACGTTTCCTCCTGTCTTCTCTGTCTTATTCTTTTTTGTGTGATATAACAGAAGGATTCAAACTTATAAACCATCAAAAAATCTAAAGCGTTATTCAAGAATTAAAACAAGAAAAAATTTATGGAAAACTTTAGAATCTGATAGAATTTCTAAAACAGCAAGAGAAATTATGCTCGGGCGAAGCAGAAAAGTTGGAAAAAAGATTGAAACTACAGGAAAAAAAGATCTGAGAAATTGCTAGAACAGTTTAGTTAAAAAAAGGGAGATAATTTTGAAAATTAAAATACTTTTACATAGGAGTCAATAAAAAATTCAGTTGGTTATTTTATTTATGGACCAGGAGAAGAAATGACATTCGACGCATACTTTCACAGGTCCCAATAAATTTTTGGGATAAATACTGTAAAAACTGAGCTACATAGAAAAATGTAAGATTCCTAATAGGAATATTCGGACCAGTAAAATATGAAAAGTATGCAAACTTTATTCTCCCAAAGTATCCCAATGAAGTTGTAGCGAGCTGCTACTACTACGAGACTAGGCTGTATTCTCACCTTAGTTCTCTCTTTCTCCCTACTCTTTTCTCTTTTCCTTCCTTTCTTCTTATACGTCATCAGAGGTTCCAGCCAATGAAAAGCGAGAACAGTTTACGTGGTACATTCGAGTGAAGGAAACGTCCTAACTTCCATGGCGACTAGAGACAGAACACACGCCTCACTCCTCAGCTCCCGTTAGGTAGCCAAGAGGAGCATTGAACATTAATACAGACTTTACAAAATGCACTGTCTTTCTTTGTAAACCGAGTTTCGGGAAAACACACATATATATTGGATATATAGAACCTCATGAATTCATAACAAAGTCGCGTTACACGCCCTCATTTTTATAAGAAGACAATGTCTTCTTTTACCAGTATTTATTTCTATTTCAGCGCTCCAGTTCTCCCTGTTATCGGAGGCGTCCCGAAGTGGGAGCTTACCGAAATAGTGACCTCTAATTAGTACCCATATTAATGTGGTAATAATACCATAAAATGACATTCAAAGAAACAATACAAATATTAATCAAAACTAGTGAGATCTGTGGAAATTCCACAGCGGTATTTGTCATATGTAATATATTGTTGCTGAGCATTCTGTGGACATTCAGTATGAATGGAGACTCTTTGATATTATTGTAACTCTTTTGTTAAAACTGTAAAATTATTTATCTAAGTAATCTGATTAAGGTAGTGTAAGAATGTCTGGTTATTACGGTTTATCTCTAATATCCTTATAGGAGTCTGTGACATATTTCCACTGTATGGACTCCTGGCATGAACTCACGATATCATTATACCATCTTTAGACAAAACAGATACTACTCTTGGATTTTAGCCAGAAGACCAACAAGGTATATTTTAGTTTCCCATATGGCCCAAAAGCAATATCATTTTTTTTTATTAATTTTTTTTCTTTTACATTGCGATATCTTATTTATTAAAAAAGGAGGATAGAATGTGTTACTAGGAACATTAAATTAGCATGACTATATACTAATTTAATGTTCATTGTATGTTATTACCTTCTATTGTCCTTTTTAATAAATAGGATTTCCCGATCGAATAATGTATAATCTGGAAACCGTGACACACGTATGTACGTACGTATGTACGTCAAAGATACTATAGTATTAATATATAGATATTTGGCAAACAAAGCTCACTTTTTAATTATCGATGGCAATGTCTAAACCTGACAGAAATAAAAATTCAGAGGATTGTACAATGTATACCAGTTCAGTAAATAAATACTGTGAAAAGTTCCTGTAAAACAAGATAATGTCTGACATGTTTAAATGTCTAATATTCATACAAGGCTTAACCTCCATTTCAGAAAAAGAAATGAAGACCCAATTATTAACAATCAAACAGAATCAAAACGTTACTCTCCAAAAATTTCACAGAAGATTGCAAGTGGGTAACACAGAAACCGAAGAACGTGATATAACAAATATTAATGCGATAAAGAACAAGGCAAAAAGGTAACAAAGACCTTATTTTAAAATGAATCCATATTATAGCTGTGGAGAATTACATTTATATCGAAACTTTCTATTTAAAAACGAAAAATACCATGCTTGTAGATTCAAAGATTAAAAATTCTCCCAGTGTAAGTGCAAAACCAAAAGATTTTTTTTTTTAAATTGTGAAGGAGTAAAATTAAAATAAAAAATAAAAATGTCATACAGTACACACCTACCTTCTTTAATGCTGTAGGATGAGTCTCCTTGCTGCTTTGGCTGCTTACAGACTTGGGTAGAAAAGCACCAGTCAAAAATCCATTCTTCACAATCAGCCCGACAAGTGCAGGGCCAGGAACTAGCCCAGTATGTCGGACTGAGGTATGCCACCTAAGTATTACCTAAGAGGTCCACTCTCTCAAACCTTACCACCCGGCTTTTAGGTAAGAAAAGTTTATTGCCTATATTTCCTGAGATGCCTCTACCAGGAAATGCCGACGAGGATACCCAAGCAATTTTTGTTAGGCCAGAGTGCTCCTCCTTTATGGGTGCTGGTTGGATATCCCAACTTTTTGACCTTGTGTCACATCATGCTGAGGTGGGCAGCATGTAAATATCTACAGTACATGGCTGAACAAACAACAGCTGAGAAAGTTCAAAGAAAATGTATTAATATTAATAATAAAAAAAACATAAAATTTCAGGTTGATACTGAGTCGAACTTAATGATAATGAATGCTGAGACTTGGAAAAACAAGTTTAACACTAAAGATCTAAAAAAAAGTTTAACACTAATAAACTATAAACTTAAACACTAATAAACTATAAACTTAAACACTAATAAACTATGAACTTAAACACTAATAAACTATAAACTTTAACACTAATAAACTAAAAAAAGTTTACCACTTATTAATTAAAAAAAAGTCAAGACTTAATTGATTAAAAATGTATAACACTAATTAGCTAAAAAAAGGTTTGACATTAATTAACTAAAAGTTTAACACGAATAACCTAAAAAATGTTTAACACTAATAAACTAAAAAGGTTTAACACTAAGTAACTAAAAACGTTTAGCATTAATTAACTAAAAATAGTTTAACACTGATTAACTAAAAAAGGTTTAACACAAAAAACTTTTAAAAGTTTAAAAGTTATAAGCTAAAAAGTTTAACACTAATTAACTAAAAAAAATTATACCCTAATTACCTAAACAAAGTTTTAAACTAATTAATAAAAGAATAGTTTTACACTAATTAAGTAAAAAATTTAACACTAATTAACTAAAACATTTTAACACTAATTAACTAAAAAGTTTAACATTAATTAATTAAAAAAGGTTAACACTTATTAACTAAAAAGTTTTATATTTAAAAAAGTTAATACTAATTAATTAAAAAATTTAAAAAGTTAATATTAATTAATTAAAAATAGTTTAACACTAATTACCTAAAAAATAGTTTAACACTAATTAACAAAAAATAGTTGAATACTAATTAACTAAATAAAAACAGTTTGACACTAATTAACTAAAAAAGTTTGACACTAATAACTAAAAAAGTTTAACACCTATTAACTATAACTAAAAGATTTTAAAACTAATTAACTAAAAAGTTTTACAAGAATTAGCTAAAAAAGTTTAACACTAATTAACTATAAAGTTTAAAACTAATTAACAAAATGCTTACCCCTAATTAACCAAAAACGTTTTATACTAATTAACTAAAAAAGTGTTACACTAATTTACAAAAAATTTTTATCATTAATTACTAAAAAATAGTTTTATACTAATTAACAAAATAAAAAGTTTCACATAAATTAACTTAAAAAGTTTGACTTTAATTAACTAAAAAAGTTTAACACTAACTTACTAAAAAAAATTTACACTAATTAACTAAAAATGTTTGACACAAATTAACGAAAAGGTTTAAGATTTATTAAAACTAAAAAAAAATTAATACCAATTAGCTGAAAATAGTTTAACACGAATTAACTAAAAAATTAACACTAATTAACTAAAAAAGTTTAAAACTAATTACCTAAAAAGTTTAACATTAATTAAGTAAAAAATAGTTTTACACTAAATAACTAAAATGTTTAACACAAATTAACTCAAAAGTGTTTAACACTAATTAACTAAAAAAATGTTTAACACTAATTAACTTAACAGTTGAACATTAATTAACTAAAAAAGTTTAACTCTTATTAACTAAAAAAGTTTTACACTAATTAGTTAAAAATGTTTAACACTAATTAACTAAAAAATAGTTTAACACTAATTAGCTAAAAACATGGTATAGCTGGAAATGTCTTTTCAGTTACTAAATCATTTCTCTCTGATAGATTCATAAGCATAGTAGTTGATGGGCAAAAATCAGAAGCTCACAGTATTAACACTGGAGTCCCTCAGGGGTCCATCCTGGGCCCAACTCTCTTCCTGATTTACATTAATGATCTTCCAAATCACATCCTTACATCATTCATAGACATTTATGCTGATGACACTACCATCTATGATAGCACGTCTAAGACCGTAAATGACCAAGTTCTCTCCGATTCTCTCTCCTCTGATCTTAAGCACGTGGTACAATGGGGAAAGGAGTGGCTGGTTACTTTTAATGCATCTAAAACCAAGCTTCTATCTTTACATCATCAACGTTCTGATCCCTATCTAGCATCAATTGAAATGAATGGCTCTCGTCTTGGGAAGGCCTCATGTTTTGACAAACTTCTGGGCTTGACCTTTACTCCTGATCTGAAATGGAACACATACATTAAATCTGTTGCCAAGGCCGCTGGAAAAATGGTGGGATCCTTCTATGGATCCGGTAAATATCTCACTGCTGATGCAATTCTCTATCTATATAAGAGCCAAGTATGTCCAGGGATGGAGTACTCTTGCCACATTTGGGCAGGAGCTGCTAGAAAGGACTTGTCTCGCCTTGATAGAGTTCAAAATAGACTTCATAGGAGATGTCCTTTTCTCTTCTCTGCAACCTCTATCTCACAGAAGAGATGTTGCGAGCTTGTGTCTGCTTTATCGTTATTTTCATGTCAAGTGCTCGACTGAGCTTCAATCCATGGTCCCCCCTCCCTAAAATTTCACAAGAAACACTCATCTAGCTGAAAACACTATCAATAATTTCCCCCACTCTTTATCTGTGCTTAAAACTAAATGTAGATTCCATGAACAAAGCTTCTTTCTTATAACTGCACGCCTGTGGAACTGTCTTCCGTTTTCCTGCTTTCCAGCTGACTACAATCTGATTGTCTTCAAGTCCAACATAAACAAGTTCTTGATGAGCCGTTCCACTTAAGTTAACAAATTTACCGAATTTCCATTACTAACAATTACTATATTGTTCAATTGACTACTGTACACTCTTTATCTTGACCCTTATCCTCGAGTGGTCTTTGGGCCTTGATAAGTGGTGATGCCTATGTAAAAAAAACCAAAAAACACATAGTTCAGCACTAATTAACTTAAAAAAGTTTAGCACTAATTAACTAAAAAAAAATGTAACACTAACTAACTAACTAAAAAAAATTGCAAGAAGTGCTACCGGTAACAGATAAAAATTTATGCATGAAACTTGCTTAAATGTTTCCTTCTATGGAAAGCAAAATAAAATAAAAGTTTTTGTCATGTGAAATTCACAGAATTTATTGAGAACAAACTGGATGGAAGAAAATGATCTATTTAACATTCCAATAAGTAATTTCTACAATAAAATAGATCGTATGATGACAAATTCAGATAAGCCAAAAACAAAGTTAAAAGAAAACTTCTCAGAGATTTTTACAGGACTTTGATTTTGTTATAAAAAAAAAAAAGCCTTTCTGAATTTTTGAGATGAGGATTTGTTATTTGTGTTTTCGTGTTATTTGGATTCATCGGACTACTGTTCACACTGAAGATGAAAACTAATGATGAGAACCAATTAATCCTTATACTATGAATAAAAAGCCTTTGAATTATTGATCAGTCAGTCAAACCTCTGTTATCTGCAAGGTGATAGAAACCATTCTCAAGCAGACAATCATCGACAAACTGTTTGATTCCAATGCTATTTCTGCATCACAACATGGATTTGTGTCTATAGTGGGGTAGGCTATCTCAATATTTCATAAGAATCTTTCATTTAGTGATACAAGCACCAAAATTGGCAGAAATGACGTTCAGAATATATATTTTAAGAAAAGATTTTAGCCATAAAAAAATTCAAGATGGTTGCCAGTTTTCAAGATGGCTGCAGAAGCAAACCTGACAAACTTCAATTTTGGTGCTTGTATCACCAAGTGAAAGATTGTTTCAGCAATCTGTCCCACTACTAGAAAATTCTGTTTAACTAATCTGATCCTTATGGAAGAGTGTGTTACCACGATTATGATTATGATCTGTCAGATGAATTCACTGAAAAAGTACTATTCCCTGCAGATGATGTAAAGCTGGTATCAACCAGAAAGACACTGATCAACTTCAGAATCATCTCGACAGAATCTGATCTTGGTCTTTATTCTAGAACTTACCTCTTAATTCTTGTTGAATCATTTCTCTCATTATCTCAGGTCATGGTTGAAAGGAAAATCTGATACAAAGACACAAGTTGTATATCGCAGTAAATATCAAGTGGGTTACAACGAGAAGCAACTATGATCAACTTTCAGATCATCTCAACAGAATTTGATCCTGGACACCAAGCTTAAATTTAACTCTGACCTCTGCAAAATTCTGTCATCCTCTCTGCCTACTACTTAACCAATCATTGGTTTTTAACCTAAAGCACTCAATGTGAAAACTTTAAACACTTAACAAATAATGACTTGGTACCTTGGTACTGTTGTGGATGACTCTTTCAAACCAACACAACACTGTATGAAGATGACTAACGAAGTCAGGTTTTTAACCTGATAAAGAAATCCTTTATTAGCTTAACAGCAAACATTTTCTGTCCCTTGTGCATAACTCTGGTTTTAAGTAGGAGTATGAGTGACAAATCGTTATGTTAAAAAAGACATCACATGCGTATTCAACAGTTGTAAATCAGGATGGTGATGGGATTCTCTATGATTATCTACAAATAGGGATTCAAAAACTAAATCTGCAAAGGTTGCAAGAGGACCTAATTCTTGCATACAGCATCAGCAACAGGAATGTAAATCTACCTTTAGAGGGTTTTCTAACCAAACATTTAGTCATAATCTTCGCTGTTACTCACAGAAGATGTCTCATTGTCATTTTTGTCTCAACAGAAGAAAGACAGTATTCCTCGTAGCCTAGTAGGGGATGCCCTTTTCTCTTCCCTGCAACCTCTTTCTCACAGGAGCGACGTTGTGAGCCTGTCTCTGCTTTATCATTATTTTCATGGCAAGTGCTTATCTGGGCTCCAATCTATGGTCCACCCTCACCAAATTTTCATGAGGAACACTTGTCTAGTTGAAACCACTATCAATAATTTTCCCCACTCTTTGTCTGTGCCTAAACCTAAACGTAGATTCCATGATCTAAGCTTCTTTCTTAGAACTGTACACATGTGGAACTTTCTTCCATTTGTCAGCTTTCCAGCTGACTATAATTTGGTTGTCCTCAAGTCTAACACAAACAAGTTCTTGATGAGCCATTCCACTTAAGTAATCCAATTTACCAAATTTCCACTACTAACGATTACTACGATATTGTCCCATTGACTACCATACACTTAAACTCTTATCCTCAAGTGGCCTCTGGGCCTTCATAAATGGTGACTCCTATGTAAAAAACAAAAACAAAATAGAGCTAACAATAGAGAATTTGTCTTCCACAATCAGTCTGGCAGAGGGTGGAGCTTCCCAGGCTGTATATTCTGTCCTTAGAGAAGTTAGTTTGCTTGTTGAGGCTACTGAGGTATTGGTGTGGGGTCAGAGTGTGTAACATCTTGTGCACTGACCTACCATCCCCAGATTCTGGCCTTATACCATATCTTCCCGTGGTAGGAGAGAAATAAATACAAGGGTCGTTCCAAAAGTAAGGCCTCCTATTTTTTCTCAACTCAAAAAGTTGAAGAGTTATGAAGACAGGAGTGGTACCATAAAAATGAGCGACCGTTTGTGCTCCAGAATTTATTTTTTCTATGCAATCACATTCTCAATGCACATTCTGTAAGGAATTCAATGACACATCTCTGCTTCTGACACACGTCCATGACAGGTATTGCCTTCTTAGAGTCTCAAACCGTCAATATCTGCAACAGAGAGATGAAACTTTCAGGTTATGAATTCATAAGCTCAATCATCAAACCAATGCAATTTGCAATTCCCTCTGATCCATTCAGGCGGGATAAAATAGGAGGCATTACTTATGGTTCTTTTTTGTTTCTTCTCCCAAGAACCTCCTGGCAAAAGAATATTGTGATGATGCCTACCATATCCAGGTTTAAAGTCGCCTTAGACAAACATTCAGATCATATTTAGATGCAATATACGAGGTTCCTTAATTAAGTTTCCAAACTTGTTTGTACAGCCATTTAAAATTGTTGTAGACACTTGAAAATGCATTATGTTATTGCTATACATCTTAAGAGATGACTGAGCAATATTTATGATTTCAGGTTCAAATGAACAGCAACAATTACAGCAGGAATTGGAATACACAGGTGTGTGTCTATAGAAACAATAAGTGCACAGTTTGATTTCAGTGTAGGAACTGTATATTGTGAAGAACTGAAGATGCAGAAGATTTGTACAAAGTTTGGCTCAAAGATGCTCCATCCTTGCCACAGACTATTTGACCAAGGTGGACATCAAGACAGTTCCTCATCCTCCCTATAGTTCAGACCTTGCTCTCTGTGACTTTTGGTTATTCCTTAAGCTCAAAGAAAACCTTAAAGGCTGTCATTATGAGACCATTGAGGAGATGAAAAAAGTTGTGATGAGGGTTATTTACATGTTCACAGAAGAGGGCGTCCATGGGGCCTTCCAGAAGTTGTTAGAACGGTACAACAAGTGCATTGCAGCTGGAGGAGATTACTTCAAAGAAGACTAGAGTTTCATGTGTGTACTATCAATAAAAGTGCCCATACAAAAGAATGTCTGCAAACTTATTTAAGTCACATTGCTGCATTTGCAGTGTCTTTTTTTATTATTTATTATTTTGCTTGGTTTCTTTTTGATAAAATAGTCTTTTGTCGATAATAACTAAGTTCTTTAATGAAAAAAAATAATTGTTTTATTTTTATTACTAACTTACTAACTTTTCAACATGCATTTTGTCATTTTTTTTTTTTTACAATAAAATTGATTGATTTAGTTTCGGGTAATTGTTTAACCAACAAAGTTTGAAGGGTATATAAGCAGAATTTCCTTTTCTTTTTGTTAAAAGAGATAAATTGTGCTTGTATGTTTTTCTTTTTGTTTTTTGCTTTTTTTCTCGGAGGGTTGGGATCATGTTGAAAAGTTAGTAAGTTAGTAATAAAAATAAAACTATTATTTTTTTTCATTAAAGAACTTAGTTATTATCGACAAAAGACTATTTTATCAAAAAGAAACCAAGCAAAATAATAAATAATAAAAAAAGACACCTCACGAAACCCTACCACTAGCACTAAGTCTGAGTTGCAACGATGTTGGAATTTTTTTTGTACCAATAATAGTGCCCCCCCTGTTTACATTTATTATTTTTTATCTGGTTCTTGTATTTGATTTTTGTATTTTGTATCCTTTTTGATTCTTAGTTTTGTACATTTTGGGTTTGTACGAAACTCCCTTTAATTTGGAGAAAAGGGAAATGCTAGCTCCGTGATGACGTCACAAGCTCAGCGCGGATTTTGGCCTCTTTTGAAATTCTGCCGACGTGGAGATTAGACATTCGTTCCATTGCCCAGCGCTGAAAATGGAATTTTGACGAGCCTCCTTCAAAGAAGAAAACCCGGCAAGAATACCCCGGGTATGCGACGAGGCATACTTCTAAAAACTATCTATGTGGCTACGGTTTTGCACGTAATTTGAAGGAGTGTAATTATTTTAAGAAAAGACCTTATTTTATGTGACAAGGAATTTTGGAACCTCCTACAAAGAAGAAACCCCAGCAAGAATACCCCAGATATGCGACGCGGCCATACTTCTGAAATCCATCTGCGTGCCTACGGTTTGCATGCAAATGGAGGATAGAAAATTCTAAAAGGACTATAAACGAAAAAAAAAAGGAAAAGGCACGTGCCTGACTGGCTTTCAATTTGTGAGTACACTCCTAAAATTTACTACATATGAGAATGTGATTAGAAACTACTATTTTGAATCTTATTATTGTATTCGTTCATGGATACGACATCTTCATTATAAGAACCAGTGTTATTTTTTTCATTATATGTTACCTTGGCGTTTTTTAAATTTAATGCCTGCAAAGGGAAAAATTTGCAACTAAATTTATTGTGAATGAAATCTCTTCTTCGTTTCAAAGCAAGACCTTTATACTTTATTCTTTACCCCCCCTCTTTTATTTCATGCCGTTATGTTTTTTTCAGGTTAGTTACTTTAGCGTTGAATTTATCTGGAAGCCAGATAAATTTCCAACAACGACACCTTTCCCCTAAAAAAACATCCCTTAAATCTATTAATCCTAAGTATAGGGGCAACATCTCCCCAAAGATAAACAGAATTCTTCCTATATTAAAAAAATTAAAAAAAAAAAAAAAAAAAGCAGTATGATATACGTACTTGTGATAAAATGAAAATGTCATATTTCAAGAATTGCGTAAATTGATCAAATAGTTTTATTTTTAAATAAAAACATCATTTTTAAGCGATTAATAGAAATTCATAGGCATTACATAAATCTCTCAAATTTGAATTATTGAGTTATCTCCCTTTGTTTAGAATGTTTTCAAAATGGCGGACATTCAAGACAGGAGCTCTTCTGTTGCTCATAAAATTTGATTTTCTCATTTTTAAATAGAACGGCTGAATTACCTGCCCTTTGTTTATGTGTAAAATATTTGAGAGTTAAAAAGAAAAAGAAAAAATGGAAAAAAAATGGCTGCGCATATGGACGTTTCGTATCTAGGATCCGCCTTCTTCTGTTTTCTTTCGACCAGTTTCGGCCCTCGATACACGGATTACAGTAAATAAATATGGTAGGTATATGAATTTCGTACGTTTTTCTGCATGTCATCAAGGTGTACAATTTATTCAAACTAAGCAAACAAAGAAAAAATATTTTTAAAACAAATCGGAAGCCGAACCTAGTTTGAAGTTTTTTTTTTTTTTTATCTCAAGTCAAAACTCGACGTCCGTCATTTTTTTTTTTTTTTTTAATGAAAAAACAAACAAACAAATAAAAGTAATGGAATCTTAATTTAATCATAAAATAGAAACGCTTTACAGCAATTATTGTTACTTATGCATTTATATTGCCGTGCTAAAATAATATTATTTAGAAAGGCATTCTTAACATGGGGAGGGAAATTTTGTAACTATTCTGTATTTTCACCTAACAATTTAATAATAAAAATATATCGTCAAACTCGAATTTAAATTGAAAATACGGTTTAAAAAAAAAATAGAACATAAGTGCAAAAGCACCCAATTATTTTCAAGTACAAATTGACTTGATCATGATTTAAGACATTGAAACGTGTGTGCGTATACAGATCGGTCCCCATGGCGGACGAAGGGTTATGAAAACAAACCGAAAGGCATCCACACAAAATGAAACCCGGGTTCTAGAAACAAAAAAAAAAACTGATTTATTTGCATCGTATTTTCATTGTTACATTATGTCAATTGTTGCTTTTATTTTATTTTTTATTTTTTAAGTTATACTGACAGTTTTATTTTATTTTTGTTATAATTAGGTGTTAATGATGAATAAATATTTAAGAATTTTACGCTCGTGAACTTTCTTACGTGTATTTTTCTTGATTGCCCCGAAGAGGACAAGATTTGTAAATGGATTAATTTTCATTTTATTATATTGTTTTAGAAAAGGAGGGGGGGGGCGATATATTTCCGTCCAAGTTCAAAATTCAGCCTAAAAAAAAAACTACAGAAAAAAAACAAAACTTTAGAATGTATGTACTCGTCACGGATCGAAAATCACTGCACCAGCGTAGTATAAACACTCCCAACCACGACATGTTAAGAACGGCTTTCGAGGTTAGGGGTTGTTTATTCCGAAAGCCGTTCTTAACATGGGGAGGTTGGGGTACTTATAATACGCTGGAGTACGTCGTAAAAATTTACCCTTTTTTGGGGGGGGGTTGTATTACTGTACACATAGATTCGAAAAAGTTGTGAAAAAACAAATATATAACAAATAAATGTTATCAAAGGCAAGATAAGTTACTTTTCTGCCAAACTGGATATATTTTTTGTGTTTTTATTCAATGTAAAATGTTTATTCAGCTCGAAAAACATACAGTGGTTACCGATGTATTCGAAAATTCAAGATGGCGTCTCACACGCTCTTTAACACCGTAAGTTTGGAAAAAGATGTTATAAATAAAAAACTATACAAAATACTATTTAAAACCCGCCGAATATATGTCAACCTATGTCACGGTAACATATATTGAGCGAGTTTTTAACAGTATTTTATCCGGTTTTTTATTTATAACATCTTTTCCCACACTTACCGTGTTAAAGAGAGAATCAGACGCCATCTTAAATGTTCCAATACATCGGTAAACACTGTATGGTTTTCGAGCTGAATAAACATGTTACATTGAATAAAAATACGAAAAATATATCCAGTTTGGTAGAAAAGTAACTTATCTTGCCTTTGATAACATTTATTTGTTATATATTTGTTTTTGACAACTTTTTCGAATCTGTGTACACAGTAATACAAACCCTAAAATGGTTTCAAAACACCATACCCTCCCATGTTAAGAATGGCTTTCTAAATAACCCTTTCAGCGTGGTGGCTAGTGCCTATTCTACATAAGTAGCGCGATTTTAATGGTAAATCGTAGCCATTACAAAGCTGATTTTGATTTCTGTAGTTTGAATTGTCTTCCTTTATTTATTAAGTATGACTGATAAAGACAACGCCTGCCTAGTGCCTTGCCTCGTTCCGCATAAAATTTGATTTTCTTTCAAAGAAAACAAAACTACTCGATTTTTATTTACGTAGTTTTTGGAATATGACATTTTTGTTCCGTGATGAGTACGTACATCAAAGATTTTCTGTATTTTTTAAAAAGTTAGGTTGAATTCTGGACTTGCCCCCTCTATTTCTTTTTATTGTTCTGGTCCTTTTTATGGTTCAGTTACCACCTGGACTTTGGTTTATTGGTAGGAATTCAGTACCTTCTGTGTAGAGGGCTTAGACTACAAATAGTAGCCGAAATATTAGAAGTTAAAAAGCGATTTTTGGTAAATTTTTACGACGTGGACCCACCCACACCCACTGGGTAACTGACCCAGCGTCGTTTAACTCCTAAAAAATGGAGATCTACTTTTTTTCCTAATACTTTTAAACGACCTTTATAAATAATATGAAAGAAGAAATTTTGAATAAAGCATAACATTTAACATTTTAGGGTGGGGTATGATTTTTCTATATAAATTTAACGTAAAATGAGCATCCACTTTTTGGTCACCTATCATTTAACGGAGCATTATCACCCCTAGCATTTTTTCAAGTTTGGTGATTGAAAGGGGGGGGGGGGCCAAATTAAAAAAAAAATTGTGGAAGAGGGGGGATTAAATTTGAAACATAAATAACACGGTAAATTTATTTTTTTATTTATTTATGAGACCATTCTATACTTTCACGTAACAATTTCATAAACAAAACCGGTCCCACAAGTCCACAAACAACATGACAATTTTTTTTTTGTTTTTGCGTGGGAGATGGGGGGGGGGGAATACATCGGAAACATAAAATAACGATAAATTTCATTAAAATATTTTGGGTGTTGGAGGGGAAAGAATTAAATTTGAAACCTAAAATAACACGATAAATTGAATTAATTTTTTGTAAATATGGCCTACATACACTTAAAAACTTATTTTCTGGAGTTTTCTGGTGTGCTGAAAACGAATATCGCATTTAAAATTGAAGCCGGTAACTAGTTTTCACGATATTGTAAACATACTTTTTCGCATGTTTCATGCCTGCCATATTTGTTTATGCAGCGCGCAGAAACGGGGGTGGTGGTGACGTAATGAAATTACAAGATAATGCGGAGCTAATCTTTATTATTATAAATAACCGAAAAAAGGAAATAATAAATAAAATAAAACATTGATTTTTTTTTTTTGTACGCGCATGAGATTTTACAACGAGACTACATTGAACGTAACGTTTATTTTTTACTCAGAACTTCCATTTGAATTGTCTCCCCTTTATTTCATCGGATTTAATCATGGTCGACGAAAACACTACGATTCGTTTTGTCGTAAAATTTGATTTGATTAAAAAAAAAGAGAAAAAAAAGGTGCTAATGCAGAGAGTGATCCGCGCTATTTTTTTAATCGTATTTCCAAGTTTAATTAAAAAATTTTTTTATTCAATTGTAAGTTTAAAATACAGTAGGTACAAAACACCCTCCCCATGTTAAGAATGGCTTTTTAAATAACGTTATTATTTCAGCACGGATCACTCTCTACATGAGTACCAAAAAAAAAAAAAAAAAGAAAAAAAGCTATTTGATAAAATTACGTCATTTTTGGAATATGTCATCGTCGTTCCGTGACTGGTACCTACATCAATACAGACTTTTTTCTATTTTCTTTACTTTTAATTGCCAATCTGAATAAGCACCTTTAGATTTTGCAAAAATGCGTGTTTTACACACACGCATTTTGCTTAAAACCTTAAATGTTTTTGAACAAAGGTAAAACTACTTTGCAAAAGTTTAAAATGTCACAAGCATTTTCTCTTCAAAATGATTTAAAACGGATTCAATCATGACTAAAAATATGGGCATTAGACGGTGACATTTATTGGGCGAGTTTATACTGGTATTCTGCTAATTTTCGATTTTTGAGTGATTATCGAGACTCCGTGTCAGCCAGTTTTTTCTTGTTCTAACTCGCGTACGTACCTATGGTCGCCACTTATAACAAAGAATTGCATTTGAATTGCTTAATATCCAGAAAATTTAAATGCGATATTCTTTTTCAGCATACCCGAAAACTTAAAAATCGTCATTATAAAGGAAAATGTTAAGGAGGAAACAAAGTAAAAATTTACTAAATCATTTTTTTCACAGGAACATACGAAATAGGGAGCTAAAGTGGGTGCTCACTGTACGCTAATGTCTTATTAAAATAGTTCTGTTGGATTTTTAGCCGACGAAATGGTGGGGGGGGGGGGCGGTTTAGGCAACTCAAAGCACCAAAACCCGAACTCAATGTGAAAGGGAAAAACAATGAAATCGCCTTGTGTGGTATCTCCTTTAATGACTTTTGGGTAAACTTATCTGAGAGTTGCAACGAATTGCCTCCTCGTTGTATATAGAACCGTCAGTGAACGAATGAAAACTGACCAGCTAAACAACTATGGATCGACTATAGGGTTTTTATTTATTAATCATCTAGTCGATTTATGCAAATGTTGTCTTATCCAATCCACATGGGTGGACAACAAACGGACATTATAAAGTCAGTCGATGAAGCAATTACCGATTTCTTTCTTGCTTGAACGACCCCCCCCCTCACCGAATTCCATCGTTTCACCCCTTCACACTGCGTTCTCGTAAAAAAAAAAAAATACTACAGTTATCTCCCTTAGATCAGTGATGACATGACAACAGACAGCACCCAAAAATCGATCTATTATTCACTCTATCTTAACAAGCACCAAAAAACAGTGCACATTTTTAAATATAGATTTATTCAATTAAATACACGCATTTAAATGATAGTGTACTTCGGTTAAATTAAAAAAAAATTCGATTCATATTTCAGTTACCTTTTAGTATTCAATTAAAGGGCAGGTTTCAGTTATCGTTCTTCCTTAGCCTCTTTGTTTATAATGATGACAACTATATATATATATATATATATATATATATATATATATATATATATATAGTTTAAAAAATCAACAACAAAAACTACGTAAATATATATAAACGATAAAAACTAAACAGCAAAGTCGTCTATGGCATCATAGCGTAAAGACGCTGGAGTCCACTCCAGCGACGCTGGACTGAAATACATAAGGTCCAGGGTTCGAGTCCTAATAACAGTCAAGCAAGCTACACTGACGAGTGGTAGGGCCCCGAAACATGTATGTACGTAGATTAGTACTGCTTTAAAAATAAATAAATAAAAAACATTATATATATATATATATTATATATATAATTTTCGAACTTTCCACTTCGGCGTTTTACGTGTACGATAAAACTTTCTAGTCTTTGTTTTGATTTATTTTTATTTTACTAAAATATTGTTGAAGTTGTTCAGCAATAAATGTCGAAATCAATTTAAGTGACTGAAACGGGATTTAACACACTATTTTTTTTTTTTTAAGATAATCCTCGGCAACTGCAGTAAACGCGATTTGGATTTTATGCAGGCGTGTTATTCAGTGTAGAGAAGTTACATGTCAGATTTTAGTAAGAAAAAAAAGTTGTTTTTTTCTTTTAATTTAATATTTTCCAATATTCGTAGCTTGCGAAAAAAAAAAAAAAAAAAATTTGGCGATCAGCCATCTTGAAGACTTAACCGTGATTTCAACCAATCGACGACTCATCTTTTCTTGCAAATGCTTACATTTTACATTTCAACCTCACGTAAACATTCAAAATGGTAGTCATTTATGAAGTCTTTGCCAAAAAGTGGAAACATTTTAACATTGTAAAAAAAAAGAAAGTTTTTCACTAAAACTTGAAATATTAGGCATTTGTGCATGTGCACTTGTGCAGTGTAGACAACAAAACGAAAAATGTCCAATGTCGTCAGTCGTACCAAATTGTAATGTTTTACCAGTATTGTGTTTCCTTTTCGATTTTTGAGCGATTATCGAGACGGAATATGGCCACTATTTTGTTTTTCGTTCTACTCGACAAGCTTTTACACTATTTTTTATTTATAAGAAAAAACACTTTAAAATAAGTTAAAATGCATACAAAAAAAACTGATCTAGGTAGGTAGAAGAGTAACTTAGGTTGCCTTTGGTAACATTTATTTGTTGTATATTTATTTCTTTTTACCTCTTTTTTGTGTTTTGTTGGCTATTCTGGCAAATCCCCATAGTACCGAAATTATTTGGAGTGAAACTGATTTCGGCATTATTTTTTAACAACTTTTTTATTTTAATTATCTTTTTTATTCTTAACCATCTTTTTAGTACTATTACAACACGTACACTATAAACGCCGAAATTAAAAATCGTCGGGAAGACACATCCTCGATGTTCATCTCCCATCCACAGCGGGAAGATGTGACACAAGGTTGGAAAAGTGGGGTTCGAAAAGTCCAGCGCCCTAGAAAAGCACTCTGGTCCGCAAAAGATGCACGGATGGCTTCGTCGACATTTCCAAGTAGGGGTGCCTCCTCGGGCGATTGGCAACCTTTCCAAAAGGGTGTAGAGGAGGAGGCAAAGCCTTGGAGAATGCACCTTCTAGAACTGCAAACGACTATACCTTACATAACGGAGAATAAAACAACCTTAGCAAATGCCCCAGACTGGTAATCAAGAGACATCCCCTCCTCCCTTTCTGGTAATAATAAAAAATAAAGTTCGTTTCATTTTTTTTTTTTTTTTTCTTCGAGTTTCCTATTCGATTTTTAGTTTCCTATTCGATTTTTAAGGTTTATAGGCGCGGACGATTTTTTTAGCTGTGATTTTGTCAGGGTATTCTGACATTGACGTTGGCCGTAACATTTATTGGGTGGGTTTAGTAGTTTTTTGATTTTTGAGCGATTATCGAAACTTCCCAAATGATGTATCATGTCAGCCATTTTCTCGTTCTAACTTAAATATTCGGCACTATTCGTATTCCGAATTAAATAAAAGTTTTAAAACATTTATCCAGATAGGTAGAAGAGTAACTTATCTTTCCTTTGGTATTTATTTATTATATATTTGTTTTGTATTTTTTTACTACGTTTTTTTGTTTTTTATTCTAAAAAAAATACCACAAAATATTATTTTATTATTTATTAGTGCTTGTTGTTAATAATAATAATAATAATAATAATAATAATAATAATAATAATAATAATAAAGTGATCGAGCAAAACTTTTTTTCCTTTTTTGCTAACTGTTTTTTAATGTAATTTTCTTTTCTTTTACTAAAAGATGGTTTCAGTAGAAATAATGATAATAATAATAATAATAATAATAATAATGAAGTATCTTAAGCGTAATCAAATGCAGTTTTATTTTAAATAGTTTGGGCGACTGAAATAGGATTTAACATGCAGCTTATACCGTGGCTACACTTATACACAGGCAAAACGTGTTCGTGTGAAACTTTCCTCCGAACGTTTCGACGAATACGAATTGGGTCAATTGCTTTTTCTTGAAGTTTTGTTGAGGCAGATATTTCTTGACTCATTTCCCAACTCGATCAGCTGATTTCAGAGGAAATAATAATATTCGCTTCATCATCCTCCTCCTCCTCCTCCTCCTCCTCCTCCTCCAGTCCATCGTTGCAATTGGTTGACTTGTTTTCTTTTCTTTTTTTTCTTTTTTTCTTTCCTTTTTTATCAACTAAAAAGTTTCGCGCAAGTTATTTAGGTAAAATTGCATTTATCTGAGATTACAAAGTTGACAGTGAGTTCGCAGACAGGGGACATAACTCGGAACGAATATTTTAGATTATTTGTTCATGGCTGCAATATTTGTTGTCTAGCGATAGACTTTTTTTAAAAAATTTACTAAAAACACAATAGCAGTTGTTTTACTCGAATTTGGATAATTTTTGGATATATCACTATTTTCGACACAATCAAATACGTAATATTGTTTTGGCTGACCTGAACGGAATCCCCCTCATATATTAGTGTCTAATCAATAATAATCCACTAAAAAAAATTGCAAAAAAAAAAACCAGAGGCCGTTCTTAACATGGGGAGGTTGGAGGTGTTTATTCCGAATGCTATTCTTAGAACACCATTCGGAATAAGTGTTCTTATATGGGGGCAGTCTCGTTCATGTCCGCCTTTTTTTTTTTAAACATTTAAAAAATCGTTTTGTCAAGCATTTTTATTTTTTGTTTTAACTTTCCAAATAGATTATTATTATTATTATTATTATTATTATTATTATTATCGATTATCACATTTCCGTAATTATTACTACTGGATACATAAATTTAGTTATTTAGAATTCGACTTGGCACTTCTGCAGTATACGGACGGCGGCCATCTTCTGGAGGGCGATAACTGCAATTGGTCAAATAACACGGCAAAATAAGTAACAAACAAGATTTTTTTCCTGAACACAAAATATTTGAAAACCAAAACATTGTATAAAAAAATGTGTCAATATATAATTGTAAAAACATTTCTTGAAAAGTCTGGGTAAGAAAATATGGCGGACGTTTAGGAAATTGACCCCCACCTCTAAATTCCACAGGTTACACTTTTCTTTTTTCATGTTAATCTCGTTGATTACAAACTTTCAGATAAAAAATGTTGAAAAAATATTTTTATGACTTTTATCGTCAGACATCAGTTTTCAATTATAACGTTCTACTAAATTGAACACGTACTTTGTGACCATCATTGAAAAAAAATATTTCGACTCTTGCGCAACCGGTGTTTATTCCCGTCTGAAAAGGGGAGGGGGTAAATTTTTAGTTTTTTCCAACTCGATAACGACTTTTATAGGTTTTCGAGTATGCTGTTGGATATCACAGTAATGTCCTATTTTTTGTTGAAAAAATTTTCGGAAAATATTCAATTCAAACGAAATTGAATACAGTTTTTAAAAAAAAACACGTTATTTAGGGTTATGAGTAAAAACATCTGACGATTCAATGAGTCTAACTTTACTGTAATTTAACACATTTTACAAAAAGATCCATTCTTGGAATGAGCATTTGGTAAATGTGTAGTTTAGCGGCGTAAATTATTTGACAAACAAAAAATTATAAAAACTATTTTTATATAAAACACATTATTACACCCAAGGGTGTAAACCGGAAAAAATTTTCATTTTTATTTTTTCATGATTTTTTTTATTGGACTAAATGTACGACATTCAAGGCCGCAGTAATTTGTCCTTTCTAAGGTTTGACAGATTATTGGCCTTTTTTACGCTCTTTTTATTACAAAAAATTTGACGGCCAAAAACATGGTTCCATCAAAGAGCGTAAAAAAAAGGGTAAATTTGGCCTTAAAAAGGCCAATCTGGCAAATCTTATAAAAGCCAAATTTTAAAAGCAATATGGCGACCTCGAATATCATACATTTGGTTTAATAAAAATGATGAGAAAATAATAAAAATAAATTTTTTTTCTGGTTTTATTTCAGCCGAATGTGTTTTATATAAAAATAAATAATTTTTATAATTTTTTGTCCATCAAATAATTTACACCGTTAAACTACACATTTGCTAGGCATTTTCTTATAGTTGGGATTCTTTCAAGCGAAACGACGCGGGTGAAATAGATTAGATGAGAGATAGAGAGAGGTTGCCAGACTATGTTTGAAGCCAAATTTTTCAGGAAAAAAGGCCAAATTCAAAAGCGAAGCCAAATTTTTTAGGTAAAAAGCCCCCCCCCCTTCCCCAAGCAAAATTGAAAAAGAAAAATTTACTATATATATATATTTACTATTTGGGTTTGTATTACTATACACATAGATTCGAAAAAGTTGTCAAAAAAACAAGTATGTAACAAATGTTATCAAAGGCAAGATAAGTTACTTTTCTACCTAACTGGATAATCTTTTAGTGTTTTTATTTAATTTAACATATTTATTCGGCTCGAAAAACATAGTGTTTACTTATGTATTTGAAAAATCTAAATGGCGGTGGACTTTGTGTTGAATACGTAAGTTTGGGAAAATGAGTTAAGATTAAAAAACTACAAAATACTGTTAGAAACCCACTCAATATATGTTACCGTAACATAGGCTGACATATATTTGCTGGGTTTCTAACAGTATTTTGTATAGTTTTTTTATTTTGAACTCATTTCCCCAAACTTACGTATTCAACACAAAGTCCGCCGCCATTTACATTTTTCAAATACATCGGTAAACACTGTTTTTCGAGCCGAAAAAACACTTTACATTAAATAAGAACACTAAAAAATTATCCAGTTAGGTAGAAAAGTAACTTACCTTGCCTTTCATTACATTTATTTGTTATATATTTGTTTTTGTTTTTTTTGTTTTTTTTTGACAACTTTTTCGAATCTATGTGTATAGTAATAAAAACCCGAAGTTTTTAACCCCTATATGTCTGCATTTTTTTTTTTTTTTTTTTTTTGTAATTAGTTTTGTAGTGTTTTCTTGGCAAAGATGTTAACTATGAAATTGAAACTGAAAAATATAGTTTGCCCCCCCCCTGCTCCAAGCATATTTCGCGGTTTTAATTTATTAGAGAACGGCTTTATTTTTAATATTTAGGTAACTAATCTCATTACAATACAGTCAACAGTTTAGATATTTTTAACATTATACAAGAAAATGTTAAAGAATATTTAGTACTATGTTAATATTAAATAATTTAAGGAAAAGTTGGGGTAAATTTATACAAATACCGTGACAGCGAATTAGTAGAAAAAAATGTACCCTAACCCTAACCCTAACCCAGTTTTCAGATTCGTGTTCAGCACACCGAAACGTAACAGAATACTATGTAAAAGATTTTACTAATTCGCTGTCACGGTGTTTGTATAATAATACCAAAGGTAAATTTGTAGATGAGAACTCTAAGGTACTCCCCCCCCCCCCAAAAAAAAAAATAACGAATAGATTTACTTTTTTAGATGATTACGTTTGAACATCTTAAAAAACTTTGGTAAAACCATTATTTTAGAATTTAGATTGAGATCAGTCTCGCATATAAATTTAACATACAGTGATCACCCATTTCTAACAGGATAGCATTTTAAGAGCATATAACCAGAATTTCTTCTATGAAAGGAGATAAATTGTTTGTTTACAAGATTATTACTTAAATTACATACATTTTCACATTTTTTTTCTTTAACATCCTCCAGTACGATTTAAAAAAATATAGACTTCTGTTTCACAGTTTGAATTTACTTATCTAAATATATTTAATGCCCCTCCAAAATGATATCAAAGAGGCTACAGTTTCAATTTCATAAAGAAGGACTTCACAACCTCACCGTTAAGAAAATAAAACAAATAGAGGAAACACGCAAACATGAGTTAACCTCTTCAATATAGCTGAAAAATGTGTTCAAAATACTGTTCATTAATCACCATCACAGATCGGATAGATTGGCAAACACCAAAAATTATGAGAGAATGAAAAAGTGAGTTGGGCTTTTTACATGAATAAGGTTTTACTCATTCAGTTTTTTTCATAAGATATGAAAAACATCAAATCAAGATAAAAACAAATATCGAATTGAAACGCAGCAATGCACGTAAACATAATATATGAGGAGAGAATGTCTGAATAGAGGTAAATATGGTAGAAAGGTAACAGAATATAACTTGTCCACAAAGTTCAGGTTTTTATGGAAAGCTGCGGAACTTGAAAGCTGTAGAATTGAATATATGTACAATAATTAATGGAACATTTTAAATGGAGTAAAATGAGATTGTATAAAAGACACATATGAATATGTATTATTTATTACATATATATTATTTATGATGTCCTCTGATGTCCTATATGAAAGACTTCAACATTGGCCTGAACTCCTGGGAAAGCAGTGCTTCCGACAGGCCAACCTGGTGCCGCTTGGTACACGAGGGCTCTCTGCTCGCGGAGGCAAGACGAACTGAATCTGCAAAAGAGAAGCGCGCTGCGCAAAAAGCCCGAGATGCTGAAGTGGCCGTCTTCAGCCACTGGTGTCCAACATGTGGCAGGGGCTTTCACGCTCGGATTGGACTGATCAGCCACCTGCGGACACACAACTAGTTGTCTATGGTCATAATCGACTCCGATTGATGAACGCAAAATAATTATTTATGACAGTGCAAAAGACAGTATTTAAATTTGGTTAATGGTAGCAAAGAGAAACATGTCTATAATATGGCGAAAAAATAAAAGGTAATAAGTTGAAAGTTCATGGCAAATACTTAATTTCATCATTGTTTGTGGTGCTACTTTCTTTACTATAAAGATTGTCACTGTTGTGTAGCTTTATCATTTTAGTTGTGCATATAAAATCTTTGCAACAAACGCTGTGATATAAAAGGTAAGAACGAACTCTTACAATAACATCCAGCAATTTACTTTGAATTCTATTACAGGGCTTTGTTCTGATAGCAGTATTTAAAGAAAACATTCTTTCAACAGTTGCATTACTTGCAGGTGTTATTAGTGATGTTAAAGCATATCCTGCAAGTTCCTTAAAATTATCATGTTTGGCCACACCTTGCCAGAATTTAAGAAAATCTGAAGGAATGTCCTTCTCTGCAAAATATGGTTCTTCACACCATTTTACCGAACAAAATTTTCTGTATTGTGTCTCAATTATGCAGTTATTTTCTATATGTGGAAATGGAAGCCAGCCTTGGTTCTCCCCAGAATGTGCTGCTGTCATCGCGCACAGAAATCACTTTTTCCATAGCTACCAACGTAATAGATGTACTGAGACTAAAACTGCTATTTATCTACTCTATTTCTCTATGATATTCTTAGAGAATTATTATTTTAGTCTCCACAATACCAAATTTACTCAGGGAGTTGGAGGTATCAACTTAAAATATCTCTAAAATATTAATTTAATTTTAGTTATAACTCTAAAACTAGACTTTGTTTCCAAGAACAATCTCTGTGTCATTATTAAGAAAAATGTGTCTATTAATCTAAGATAGTTAGAAAATCTATAATTATTGATTTTTAATGAAACTTTTGGGACTTACTCAGGAAAAAAGCATTATTATTTTTAAATACTTCTTTTTGAATACAACTTTAAATAGCTATGTTGTAAGTATTAGAGTCTCTGAAAATACTTAACAAACACAAATAGTTCACAAGTACATAAATACACATTTATTACGAATTAACAAATGTAAAGAATAAAATAACATCACAATATAGAATAATAAATCAGTACTCACTTTCGAAGTGGCTAGAATTCTACTCTGTCTCAAGGGGGCATAGTCCCCACGAGGGGTAAAAATGTACCTTCCCTTCTAAAGGCCAGGACTCTGTGTCCCTCAAGGGAAGTAACTCTCCAGTGTATATCTTAACCGGTTTTTTTGCCCATATTCCCCTACAGTACTCCCCCCTCCTCAAAAAAAAAAATATGGAGCACTTTAATTTTACTATTAATTTGGACTACTTTGACTACGGAATTCTTGTCAAGAATATTTTTAAAGGAAAGAATAAATTTTAAATTGATAAATTATCCCTATATTATTAATCTCCATATATAATATTTTGATTGCAGGAATTCCCCTCTGGACCAAAGTACTGTAGGTTTGCAACAGCAGATGCCACATACAAATTTATGTTTAGACTATTAGCGTGGCTACCGAGAAAGAAGGCCGATGCATATGACAGTGTAACGTCACTTCCTAATTAAGTTGTAGGTATAGACAGCTTCCGGTATTCAACCACGTGGTCATGCTAACAGGCATAAAAAATATGGCTACCAATATGTGTTACCGATTATCCATGTATGTTCTAAAGAAAAAGAACAATTCTCCATTCAGAAAATAATTATTATAATTGCACATTTGGGATAATTTTAATCAAAATATCGTAAGTGAATTCGTGTTTGAACTTTTATTTTTATTGGAGAAAGTCGAATATTTAATTTTATTTATTTTATTTTTTTTTTTACTGCAAAACAAACAACAATTTTTATATAATTTAATAATATCCGTTCTTTTAATAATAAATAAAACTTTTCACTGAGTATTTTCAAATATTTCAAAGTAAGCATTTTTCACGGCAGTGTTTTTTATGATTGCTGAATTATCAATATTTTAGCACGGGCGTAATTCATTTCTTTGAAATATATTTAAAACTTTAATTTTTTGTTTTTTATTACATTTTAACTGTAAATAATTTACATAACGAGTTTGTCTTACTGTACATATAGATTCGAAAAAGTTATCAAAAAAACAAATATATAACAAATAAATGTTATCAAAGGCAAGATAAGTTACAAACATGCCAACATTTTTCTTTTTTGAATATTTCATTTTATTTATTTATTTATTTTTTTACTGCAAAACAAACAACAATTTTTATATAATTTAATAATATCCGTTCTTTTAATAATAAATAAAACTTTTCACTGAGTATTTTCAAATATTTTAAAGTAAGCATTTTTCACGGCAGTTTTTTTTTTTTTTTACAATTGGTGAATTATCAATATTTTAGCACGGGGCGTAATTCATTTCTTTGAAATATATTTAAAACTTCAATGTTTTGTTTTTTTTATTACATTTTAACTGTAAATAATTTACATAACGAGTTTACTGCAAAACAAACATTTTTTGGGTTTGTATTACTGTACACAGATTCGAAAAAGTTGTCAAAAAACAAATATATAAGAAGTAAATGTTATCAAAAGCAAGATAAGTTACTTTTCTACCAAACCGGATATATTTTTCGTGTTTTTATTCAATGTAACATGTTTTTTTCAGCTCGAAAAACATACATTGTTTACCAATGTATTGGAAAATTCCAAATGGCGCCCGACTTTCTCTTTAACACGGTAAGTTCGGGAAAAGGTGTTATAAATAATAAACTAGACAAAATCCTATTAAAAAAATACACCAAATATGTCAACCTATGTCAGGGTAATATATATTGAGCAAGTTTCTAACAGTATTTTGTCTAGTTTTATATTTATAGCACCTTTACCCAAACTTACCGTGTTAAAGAGAGAGTCGGGCGCCATTTTGAATTTTCCAATACATTGGTGAACACAGTGTGTTTTTCGAGCTGAATAAACATTTTACATTGAATAAAAACACTGAAAACATATCCAGTTAGGTAGAAAAGTAACTTATCTTGCCTTTGATAACATTTATTTGTTATATATTTGTTTTTTGACAACTTTTTCGAATCTAGTGTCTACATTTTAGACACATTTAGTCGTTATAATAAAATCCTACATTTCATCCTAAGAATAACGCCATCACAATCGCAACCATCTTTAGAGGGAGTAGTTCCTATTTTTCCCTCTAAATATGAAGTCCTGCTACCGCCCCTAGTATACATAAGGAGGAAATATACACATTATACATATATTGTGCTTGCACCCTTTGTAACTGGATCATAAACTCATAGACATAGCATAATCTTTCTCTTTTCCGATTCAAAAACAATGTCTCCCCAGTTTAATTCCGCTCATTCTGATTGGTGTAGCTCTGACCATTCCTATATTTCGGATTAATGGTATTTGTATACTAAACGAACGCTAATGTACCATTCAAATATGGCATCACAATATCTACTTTTGCCCTCTGATTAAATTGCTGCATTCATTTTCTTACATCTTACGGTGTCAACAATATCTACACCAGTTTATATTTCCTCTCTCTTGATCGCTTTTTACATTTCTTTTGATGCTAAAGGAAAAAACAAACATAACACGACGATGCCAGAAAAAAAAAAAAACAACTAAAAAACATTTTACGGAGTGAACACTACCTACAACAGTTTTTATTTCCGCTCTCTTTCTCTCGCTTGTTTTTTAGATTTCATTTTCTGCCGAAATAACAAAAAATAAATCATTCTACGGTGTCAACATTATCTACACCAGTTTTTATTCCTTTCTCTCTCTCTCTCTCTCTACCTCTCTCTCACTTTTTACATTTCTTTTTATGCCAAAATAAAACACATTTTACGGTGTCAACATTATCTACAGCAGTTTTTATTTCTGTCTCTCTCTCTTTCACTTGCTTCGTACTTTGTTTATGCAAAAATAAGAAATCTGACGGCATCAACATTATCTACAACTTTTATCTCCTCTCTCTCTCTCGCTCATTTTATACATTTCTTATTCTGAAAAAAGAAAAAAAATGCCAAACATTTTAATTTTACAGCATCAACACTACAACAGTTTTTATTTCCTCTCTCTGTATATATTCTTCACAACGCTCCTCTCTCTCTCTCAAACTATTTTCTGTATTGATTAACTTGCAGATATTTTTCTATAATAAAAAGAAAGTTTGCCATACTAATTCCTTAAAAAAAATGAATTGTTTTTATTTTTGTGGTGGTGAGGTTTCCATTTACACAAACTGAGCCACAGCAATGTGTTCCCGGGTATAGCTAGTTAAAAATATGCATATTACTGCTATGTGTGTTCTAAGTTGTGAGTCGGAGTTACCAATATTGTAGGTATTAGGGTCTCTGAAAATGCTTAAACATAAGCACAAAAAAACCCCAAATAGTTCACAAGTACATAAATACACATTTATTACGAATTGAAAAATGTAAAGAATAAAGTAACATCACAACATAGAACAACAATAAATCAGTACTCACTTTCGAAGTGGCTAGAGTCCCTTTCCCTGAGGGACACAGAGAGTCCTGGGTTTTAGAAGGGAAGGTACGTTTTTACCCCTCGTGGGAACTATGCCCAAATTGTTTTAGAGGCTCATTCCATGGAAAGTAAGGCTTGCTGTATTGTGACATTAGAGATGAAATTCTTGGATTGTTACAAGGTGGATTGCTGTGATGACATGTGTGAAAGCCTGTTTTCCTCTATTAAAAGTGAAAATCGAATGTTTAAAGACACTCACTGGTCTGAAAAGGGTTGATACAAGGTGGAACGATAAAAGTATCGCCCTAAAGAAAACAACACTACAGCTTTATTTTAAAACTTATTGAAAAAATCAAATCAGATAACTCGATTATGTAGTAGAGCTGATATCTATTCAATATAGCCGCCTTCAGCCTAAATCACTGCTTCAATACAGGTTGGAACTGGGAGGATGGCAGCAATCAGGCTGATTTTGGTGTTGTGGGAGGTCATGTTGGTGATGTTCTTGATGTATGACAAAACAAAATAGTTCAGCGAGTTTAGGTCGGGGGAAGAGGGGGCCAGGAAGAGAAGGGTACAAGATCATAGCACTCTATTTGAAGCCAAGCCGGAGTCTCTTTGGACTTGTGGGTTAGCGCCAAGTCCTTCTGCCACACCCAGGGTCTGCCAGCGGCCACCTGATTGCACCAGAGTATCACCACACTCCTCAGCACATCCAGGTACACTTTAGTGTTGACTTTCAAGCTGACTTCAAAGATGTGAGGTGGCATGATGTGGCCCTTACGTGAAACCACACCAAAGACCATAAATGTAGCTGGAAACTTTGTTGAGCTGTTCTCTCAAGCATTGAACCATCCGGATTTGCATTTTGAGGGTGCTGGCAATGGTCCTGTTGTCATAACTTGGATCAGTAGAGAGCATGAGCTGGACAGCAGCACATCTCCAATCACGCTCATTAAACATTGTGTCGTTTTCAGACTCAGATTGCTCTTGGAATTTGTACACAACTGGCCAATTAGATGATCTGCAACAAATAAAGAAAACTGGTTTTCATCAAATGGAAATGGAATCATGTTGTCTTTTCTAGGGTGACAATTTTATTGTTCCACCCTGTATACTATAAAACAAAACAGCTAAACCAATCGTGTTTAAATCTTCATTCTATAAGAAATAATAAATTTTCTGAAGCATGCAAATCACCTAAACAACTTATAACAAAAGCGTATATCCTAATAATAATCCCTTCACAAAAAAATACTATTAAATCTGTGCTCGACATTAAATGACTTGCAGAATTTGAAATGCTGTTAAATAAAACACTCACTCAAAGACAATCTGATACCCCACAGTTCTGCTCGTAAATGATGCTGACCAGTGATGAGGAGCGGTATAATTGCAAATAATGAAAACTTCAAGAAATTGACAGTGAAGCACACAGCTTAATTTGACTCAACATAAGAATATTCAACTAATTTGGACACCAGTAAGATTAACAGATTAATAGCTCTTTTTTGATTTTGTGTATGAGTATGCACAGCCGTTCTTGGTAGAGCGATCTATTAAAAAATGAAACTCGTGTCTGTTAACTAGTGTGTTGATGGCTATGATTTAAACAACGTAACATCCTGCACAGAGATTCATATATACAACACTACAACTTTATTGAAAAAAATAAATTCAGGTAACTTGATTATGTAGTAGAGCTGACATCTTTAAAGTTGATTTTTTTTTTTTCTTTTAAGATAATTGTTATATTTATCAACTTGCATGAAAAGAGCTATGTAAAAGATGCTTAAAACCGTTTGAATTATGCAAATACCATCAGTAGTTCAAAAGTTATGAGAATTTTAAGTGCCAAAATGTAGGCTTTTCCATGGATATTTTTCTTTAGAAAAAGTGAGCTAAATTACGGACCTCAACATTTCAAGAAATTCAGTAATTTCGCCACCATTTATTTATTTTTCAAATTGTTCTCATGAAACTTGGCAGTCTTATGTAAAATTGTGTGCGCTTTCTGATTGTGCAGTCAAATCTGATATATCTCCTTTCCATAAGCCATGAATTATAAATTCAGATGTACAAATTTCAATTTTTTTAAACTGCCACATGGTATCATACATGGGTGTTTATTTATGAACAAAACTAAGTATTATACTGGTATTTTAATATAGCTTTATTGAGAATAGGCATTTTCCTGCCTCCTCACTAAAAGAGAGCTTAATCTGGGGTGTAGTCATTGAATCCTTAAAGAGCATTCATGGCCGGTATTTACTACTCCCCTCAAAGAAAAAAGATTGAGTAGATATGAATTAATCTCAGAAATAAATCAAAGAAAATTTTTCATATAGATTTTGGATTTCTGTAAAAGATGGAAATTCCAATAGTCGACCAGAACATTTTGATACCAGTCCAATTTTCAATTTTGTAAATCCTCTCTATCTGGCCCCAAATATACCCCTATTTTTTGAGATGCAACCATAAAGTGTACTCTACATGAATCCTTGATGTAGCTTTCACAGTACCAGGATACCAGGAATCCTGATAAGCAACAACTATATATTCACCAGTTGATGGTAATATTTGTCATTTCTATTTTGTTGTTTTACTAAAAATTCAACTCTGTAAACAAAGAAATAAAATTTTTTTACCTTGTTTCCACCTTAACATCTAAAATGATCACTCTGAAAACAGAAGCATGAACTTGAACCTTTCATAAATAAAATATATCTGCCATTTTGCTACTTCATCTGTCTGAGAACCAATTACATTCATTTAAAATAATCATTAAATATTTCTTTAACCTAATACTAAGTAACCCATTTTTCCTTCTAATTTGGACTTGTGGGCTGGCACCGAGTTTTGCTGCCACACTCGGGTCTGCCAGCAGCCACCTGATTGCACCAGGGGATCACCACACTCAACACATCCAGGTACACTTTGGGGTTGACTTTCAAGCTGATTTTGACAATGTGAGGTAGCATGATGTGGTCTTCACTTGAAACCACACTAAAGACCATAACTGTTAGTTTTCTGATGCATTGCCTCAAGTGTGAGCTGTCCAGATTTGCCTTTTGAGGGTGTTGGCAATGGTCCTGTTGTCATAACTTGGATTAATAGAGAGCATGAGTTGAACAGCGATGCATCTCCAATCTTGCTCGTTGAACGTAGTGTCACTTTCAGACATGATAGAAGGCTCTTGGGATTTATATACAACTGGCCAACTAGTTGATGGTCTGTAACCAGAAAAGAAAACTAGTTTTCATCCATCAGAAATGGAATCATGTCGTCTTTTCTAGAACTACAATTTTATGATTTCACCCTGTATATATATTTTTTCATACTTTTAACATTGCATTGTGTTTTTACTTGCATCATTATGATCTGATGGAAGTTCTATATTGTATGATATTTCGGGAAAATTTACCTTCTTCAGATATTTGTTTGACTTTAGTTCAAACGTGCATGTGAGAGTTGTTGTAAACGTTGACACATTGGTTGTCGTTGAATCACCGAAGATAACCAATGTTGAGCCTGGCCAGTACCAGATGAGTGATCATTCGGGAATATCTGGTGCTGTATGTAGGAGAATGTAGACATCTCCTTGTAAGAACTGCAGAAACATAATGTTGTCATCTCTCCTAACTAGGATATACATTTAACTGGGGACTGCTTGTGAATTTGATATTCCCTAGATGTATCCTCTTTCAGGTGAAGACGGTTCAAACTCACTTAGGAATAATACTGCTGACCTTTTTTTTTTTTTTCATATTGTATATTAGTTTATTTATTTATATTGTATATTATTGTATTCATTTATAGGATAGTTGACTGATGGTTTGGTAATATTTTTTATTCAGTAATTTTGTTACTATTTCAAATTTCTCGTAATTACATTTAGAAGTATCTAATATTTCTTGATGCTATTTTTTTTTTTTTTTTTTTTTGGTACTTGTTTAGTTTGGAATGAAAATATTGAAAAAAAATTATATTGTATGTACCCGTTATGGAATGAAGTACTCACAAAAAAAATCAAAGGAAAATCAAATTTTTATGAGATCGATCGTATCCTTCCATCTTGCTTATTTTGTGGACGGGTATGGGATGCCTTTAAACAAAAAAGAGATTAACAAAGGAAGCAGTGTAAAAAAAAGGTTAAAAAGGACAGAAACTTTGTAAAAGAAGCGAAAAAAAAAACAAAACAATATTTAAGTATTTTTTTCTACCCCTATTTCCAAATCTCATAAATTTTTGACAAACTTTAAGCGTTGATAGTGTTATCTCCCATAATGACCCTACCCTCCTTGTTTCCGTAATAGGCAAGATGCTGAGATACAATCAATCTCATTAAAATTTCTTCCGAAAAAAAAAACTATTTGATCAAATTAAGTGAAATGTTTTTTATGAGAACTTAATTCCATAACAGGTACGTACCATATAATTTTTTTTTTTTTTCAATATTTTCATTTTTTAATGTCTATTTAGTCATTTACTTTAGTATTTAGTCGTTTTATCTATTTACTTTAGTATTTAGTCGTTTTATCTATTTACTTTAGTATTTAGTCATTTTATCTATTTACTTTAGTATTTAGTCGTTTTATCTATTTACTTTAGTATTTAGTCATTTTATCTATTTACTTTAGTATTTAGTCATTTTATCTATTTACTTTAGTATTTAGTCATTTTATCTATTTATTTTAGTATTTAGTCATTTTATCTATTTACTTTAGTATTTAGTCATTTTATCTATTTACTTTAGTATTTAGTCATTTTATCTATTTATTTTAGTATTTAGTCGTTTTATCTATTTACTTTAGTATTTAGTCATTTTATCTATTTACTTTAGTATTTAGTCATTTTATCTATTTACTTTAGTATTTAGTCGTTTTATCTATTTACTTTAGTATTTAGTCGTTTTATCTATTTACTTTAGTATTTAGTCGTTTTATCTATTTACTTTAGTATTTAGTCGTTTTATCTATTTACTTTAGTATTTAGTCGTTTTATCTATTTACTTTAGTATTTAGTCGTTTTATCTATTTACTTTAGTATTTAGTCGTTTTATCTATTTACTTTAGTATTTAGTCATTTTATCTATTTACTTTAGTATTTAGTCGTTTTATCTATTTACTTTAGTATTTAGTCGTTTTATCTATTTACCGCCTTTTATTTGCTTATGTCTTTCTTTAAATGTTTTTGTTTTCTCTTCCAGATAAACATGTTCGGAAACCAAAGGCTTTGGTTGGATTGGTTCTCTCTGCACAATAAATGTCAGGCAATTTTTCCAACATCATTCGCTTTAAAAAAACAACAGTTCAGAAACGGACAAATCTTGTAGAGCATAATCAGCAGGTTGCAAAGTATCACAACGCATGAAGAAAATGTCCATTTGAAAACAAAAAAAAAAACTTTGTAAGTTTTGGAAACCCGTTCTTGTCAACATGTGCCTATGATGCAAACGACATGCCTTACAAAGGATATCTTACAAATTTGTTGCATAATTGTATATGATATGAATAACATTTTAACAACAATTACAAGAAAAGGAAATGTGATATATTATTAAAACATACTCTGACCATGTTCAAAACTTCTGATCAGTTATTGTTCCAGTTGTCAGCCATAAAATATATGTAGATATATATATATAAGTTCTATTTTTACAAATATATATGTATTTATAATAAATGCATACTTATAAAGAAAATATATTGAGCCTTTAATGCTGTGATTAAGAAATCATTTTGTACAAAAATAATAAGATATCTGTCCTAATTGCCACTTGCAGTTAGCATTCAAACCCACTTATCTATATATATATATAGAGAGAGAGAGTGCGATAAAGAGTTGTTTATGGATTTAAATGTGTTATATATATATAGATATATGTAATATACATTAAATCTATATAACTTACATTTAGCAGCAGGCACATATTTATCTAATATATATATATATATATATATATAGAAAATAGTTGTTTATGGATTTAAATGCATGCTAGATATATCAAATGTATATTATATATACATCAAATCTATATAGCTCAGATCAATTCATATAGAAATCTGTTTATAATGTCAAGTAGAAGCTTGATACTTAGTATTATTAAATAGAGCTTATAAATCTATTTATTTTAAGATTTTTATTATATTATGAACTTGGAATAGTTTATACCCAAAATAACTGAATGAATTTACATATGTTTCTAGAGAATCTACGCAGTCAACAATGGTTATCCAGGCCGGTTTCTCTAACAAACAGCCTTCTTTTATTGGAATCCTTAATCTAAGACACAAGCAATCCAGAAAAAATAATCCAGAAAAAACATAGTGGAACTCTACACAAAGAAAAAGCAAACGTTCAAACCTTAAGATTAAAACTGTGTTTAGTAATCATATTCAAATAAGATTGTTACGGTTTTGAAGAATATTTAAAGCATAATAAATCCAGAATGTTTTTTTATTACTAATCTGAAGAGAAGATAAACGAATGCACACAACCGAAAAAAGACAATATCCTGGCTGTATACAGATGTATATATACATATAATTATTACTATAATTATTATCTTAATACCTACAGACACTAGTGTTTCATCTTTTCGGGAATCATCAGTGCAGGAAGTTACAATTACAGCCGGTCAGGAGATTCAAACCCAGCCACGAAGCCATCTCTGACTCCACATTAGCGAGGAACAAACCTCACGGCCAACGTTAACCGCGAGAAATACAGTTGAAATTAGCGTTTATATAATAATCTAAATTATATAGCTTTAATGTATATTATATATACACAGCATAAATGTCAAGATGGATGAGTGATCTTATGATTATAATATCATGATCTGCGCATGTAAGCTTAAGTGATTGACTTTAGTTTCAACTTTGAGCATGCAACAATAAGAACCGCATTCTTAAAGAGGCTAGCATAATCATTATTATAATTATTATTTTAATACCTACAGACACTAGTATTCATACATACATGCACATATATATATATATAATCAATTATATTTATATATTGAACAAGGACTGAAGAAAACTAATGTCGAAAATTATTTAATTGCACTTTTTAACATAATTTCCGTTTGATATCTGTTGACCTTCTGGATAAAACAAATCCAGGAATATATTTTTATCTTGTCTTTCAATTTTACTGAACTCACTTCTAACTTACACACACACACATAACGATGAAAAAGCCAACGTGCGACATCTGTGGCAAGGTTTTCTCGAGACGTGACAACATGGAGCGGCATAGGACGCGTCACCTACGGCGAGAGGTGTACAGGTGCGATATATGTGGCAATGATTTCAGCCAAAAGTCTTACCTGAAGCTACACCGCCGATTGCACACGGGTGAGCGCCCATTTGGATGTAACGTATGTGGCCGTGCCTTCTCTCGAAATGACCATTTGGTCATTCACATCCGCGGACACCAGGGTATTAAGATGTTTCACTGTGATGTATGTAACAAGTCCTTTGCTCGTCGCTCGTATCTGACCGTACACCAGCGTATCCATAGCAACATTCGACCGTACGAGTGTCACATCTGCGGCTGTGCCTTCTATCGTGGTGACCACCTGGTTCGCCATCGAGTAAAACAGCATGGCGAAGTGAAGGTATCCACACCGAGGGTTAATAATAATAATAATAATAATATTACCTACGTTAGTAACAATACTACGCTGACTACGCTGACCCCTGTGAGTAGTGGTATGACTGGTAATATTATTAATCACCCAC
The DNA here is from genome assembly GCF_053919585.1 of Euprymna scolopes. Lineage (NCBI taxonomy): Eukaryota > Metazoa > Mollusca > Cephalopoda > Sepiida > Sepiolidae > Euprymna > Euprymna scolopes. The sequence continues at coordinate 96,343,734 of NC_136502.1, forward strand.
CTGGCACTTTGTATACGACACACCAACAACCGACATCGTTGCAGCAAGTGCAGACCGATCAAGGACAGATTCAAGTGGTTACTGTCCAGACAACCTCGGAAATTGAAGAAGCAGAGATCCAGCAAGCATTTAAATGTTCCGACGGTACTTGTAGTATTGTCCAGAATCCTAATCTCGTTGCCGTGATGACCAACGGTAATAAAACATATGAGATGATTGTTAATCCGAATCTCGCACAGCCTGTTACCGCAACGTATTCCGAAGATGGACAAATTCAGAAATGTATCTATCAAGCAACAGCTGATGGGACCAACAAGTTTGTGACTACCATCCCGGCAGCAGGAGGAGGGACAACGCTTCCAATAATGAACAAGCCCGTGACAAAAATTGCAAACCCCATGGCCTTCAAATGTGAGTTTTGCCCAAAGGGTTTCTCAAGAAAAGACAACCTCGAACGGCATAAGTTAACCCACGTGAACGAGAAACAGTTCACCTGTGACGTTTGCCAGAAGAGCTTCTCTCGACGGTCGTACTTGAGCGTCCACCGTCGAATCCATACAGGGGAAAAGCCTTTTGTTTGTGACCGGTGTGGCTTTGCTTTCTCCCGCAAGGACCATCTCCTTAAGCACAAGAGGGCCAACGAAGGTCAGCTGAAACTGAGCTGTGTCCCTCCCAAACACTCGTCCGTCATCTTCAAGGAAGATGAAAATACAGAAGTCGGAGAAACTGTAGCTGTTGTTGTTACAACTGACACCAATGTCATACCTGACGGAGCAGTGGTCGTTGCTCAAGCTGACACAGAGGAGGATATGAAAACGGTAACTATGTACCAAACCCAGATAGCTGATGGTACCCAGATCGATGGGACCATAACAACTGCGGGCGCAGCTCAGATGTACCCTATTATGTCTACTTTCCCAACCACAATTGAAATTTCGCCGTCTACAGCTCAGATTTTTCCAACCATCCAAATGTACCCGGCTGCTGCCCATATGAATATGCCACTGCACGCAAACGTATCTCATGAGATTATCATCCCGAATTCTCAAATTGCGCAAAAGTGACCTTCGACCCTTGATACATATAAAAAAAAAATTGTTATTAAGACTATTAATAAATTGGTTTGTGGATTTTTTTCTTGTTTTTCTATCACTGTTGCATGATTAACTATAAAGTAATTTTGTGAAATATAAAACCTTATTGAAAACTGAATATGAAATACTTTATAAAGTTTTTTTTTGTTTTAATTTTATTTTCTTATATTAAGCTTTATCATTGTAATTTGTTTTTGTACAATTTTTTTTAACCTGAATTGTTAAGCTTTTGTTTTGCACTTTTTACATTTTGATTCAGTTTCTTTTTGATGATACTGACCGGATAGGAATAATGTTAAAATGGAAACATCTTTCCTTGCTGACTTAAACAGAAGCATCATCTTGAACCTTTCATAAATAAAATAAATCTGCCAGTTTGCTACTTCATCTGAGAACCAATTACATTCATTTAAAATAATCATTAAATATTTCTTTCTTGACCTAATACTAAGTAACACATTTTTCCTTCTAATTTTTTAAGCCCATTTCTTAGTTTGAGTACTGGTATAATTGTTTACTGGATATTTCAATTCAGTAATCATATCTGGTTTTATTTTGAACCCTCCAACTTGCGATGCAGGTTTGGGTTGCTGTTGTGAGTTTTCCTCTTAGTAGCTGGAAGCTTGCTTGGGATGAATTGATGAATAAGAAAGGCATAATATTTACTAGCATGCCGTTCGGCATTGCTCGGTTATAAAATACGCTTAAATATGATGTTTTATGCAGATTTCATATTTATTATTATAGAATCAATTCTTTATTGATTATTATATTGTACCCAATATATATCCTAATGAACCGCCCCCTTAAGTAAACACTTCATCAAATCTCCACACTAACGTACTGTACTTGCAATAACCCTTATCCCTGAGTGGCTTCCGGGCCTTGATAAGTGGTGACCACCGTGTAAAAAAAAAAAGAAAAAAAGTGATTTCAAAAGTTTAAAAGAAATATGACTTGAGTGCCATTAACTAAAATCGAAACCAAAACATCTAGCTATCAGATACAGTTCTTTATGGTAAAATCGTGCAGGTGTCTCATCTAGATTTAAATGTGATATATATATAATTTACCAAATATATTTATTTTATTAAATACCTACAGACATTAGTGTTTCATCCTTTCAGGAATCATCAGTGCAGGGAGTCACGATTAACACCGGTCGATAGATTCGAACCCGGCAAAAGAAGCCATCTCTGGCTCCATTAGCAAGGACCTAATCCATTCAGCCACTGTTAACCGCGAGAAATACTGTTGAAATTTAAACATTTATTTTTAAATGTTTTTCAACGTCTGTCAACGTCTAATCATTATATGATGATCTGTGCATACGAGTTAAATTGACTGACTTTATTTCAACTGAAAGTGCTTAACGATAAGAAGCGACTTTCTTAAAGGGATTGATATAATTATTTATTATAATAATTATTAAATACATACAGACACTAGTGTTTCATCCTTTTGGGAATCATCAGTGCATATATATATATATATAATCTATTATTATATAAAAGGAACCGTGTCTGTGAGTTTGTTCCCTATGAACTGAAAAAGAGCTGAGTCGATTTTTATGAAATTTCACACAAAGGTACCTTATGTTCCTAGCAGTGTTCTTAGATAGATTTTGTGTTGGAAAGTATCGATAATCGAAATAATCTGATGAAAGAAGGAACAGGCGATTTTTACTAAAGTTAACATCTTACACAGACTAACATCACATGTACATTTGAGAAGTTTTATTACCACACAAGTAGAAAGGCCCAACATATAAAATCAACAGTAGGTTCTTTGATATGACAAGGGCATATTCAAAATGAATGTTTCTGTTTACAGCACAATTGAAGCATGATACCCGACTTTTTTATTTTAAATATGTATTGATCGCCCCCCCCCCTTTATTCTATTTATATATATATATATATATATATATATATATATTGATCACCCTTATATATAAAAATATTTTTATAAAATGAACAGTAGGTTCTCTGTGGTGCAATATAGGCTACAATATATTGTGAACTTAGTCACTACGAGTGGCATATGAAACGTCTTGCAGGTGCATCGTGATAGGCACCCAATTAAAACAGGCAATCAATCAATTTGATTGAAAAATGGTCGATTTCATTGATTCTGATGACAATAAAAATATGGGAGTGTTAAACATTCATTGGTCATTATTCAATCCCGGGTAACGTCATGTCACTCTGCTCGTATATATATATATAAAGGGCAAATGAACTCTTTTTCTGGGTCAACGGCCAACTAGCACCGTGTATATTTGTGTGTGTATATGTGTATTGGGGTGGAGAGGGCTCCCGTAAGCCGTGGTGAAGGCAACCTTTCTAGGAGAAGCAAATCTCTGATTTAAAAAACCATAAAGCGGAAGACCATTACCCGCATTAAGCTGGTCTGCAGTTTAATTTGTTGCTGGCTATTTTGCTCTTGCTTGTTGCTGGATCTCAACATTTTGAACCGAGAGAGAGACTTAGCTGTCGTACAAAGCTAAGACTCTGTAACATCATATTTGTATAGATACTCCCTCAGGCATTTGGGCTCATGGATTTTAAATGTCTGAGGGAGTGGCACTCGTCTGGCAAGACGTTGCAATCATCATCATATATATATGTACAGGACAGTTGCATTTGCACACATACACTCATCTATATATATATATATATATATATATATATATATATATAAATAGTTTTGCAACAAATGAGAAAAATTAAATGTTTTTTTTTATATAGTTTTAAAGGTTAAAATACTTCCAAGACTATATATATATATATATATATATATATATATATATATATATATATATACAAGATTCAAGCAAGCAAGAACACCCGGATGGTTCAGAGAATTTTATAATTATTAGGATTAAATTCCATAAGATCACCAGCCAATATGTTTTATAAATGCATTGATTATAATTGCCTTATCTCAACAGTTATGGATGCACAGGCCCTCATTGCCACTTTTACGTTTCATAAAATAATTATACGTTAATATTTTTTTTGTTACGTCTTTTAAAATGATACGTTCCATGTTACTTGTTTGATGCTGAACCATTAAATGACGTTGATTTTATATAACTTTATATTTTGCTGTTCAAATTTTCTTTCATTAATGTGTTTTGTATTTTTCAGGTTTTGTCCAAAATTCCCCTCATTTTAAAAAACAAAAATGAATAAAAAAAAAAAAATCTGTATACCTGTGACAAAGTGAAGATATCATATTCCAAAAATCATGTAAATTGATCAGTTTTATTTTTATAAAGGAAATTATTTTTAAGCGATTAATGGGAATTTGTAGGCATTACAACAAATCTTGGAAGTATGAATTATTATTGAGTCATTTGTTTTTTTTTTTATTTAAAATATTTTTCAAAATGTCAGGTGAGACAAGCACTTCTTGAATATAGATAGAATTTGATTTTCTTATTTAAAAATAAAAGTGTGTTATCAATTTAGGTGATTTTTTGAATATATTTGATACGTCAAAGGTACATAGATCATAGAGATTTTTCTTTTAGTTTTGTTTTTTAATAAATATAATTCTGTACAAGGATCTATTTTTCTTCCAGTTACATCCCTTCCCTCTCTCCTGATCAGATTTTTTTGGTGACCTCCTCGTCTTTCTTATTTAATTTTTACTAACAAGTTAACACTTATTGAGACTAAAAGTCAGTTGAGAACAAGGGTTAACTGTGTTTATTTCACTTTCTTCTCAGCTCGACTCGCAGCAATTTTTTAACATGAAAGATATTTTTTTTTTCTAGAAGAATTTTATAATAACATGACTTTTTTCTGCTGACAATATTCATGATCATTAATCATGATCCATGAAAAATATTAATGATAATCTGTTTCTTTGTTTCCGTACAAGTACCACGCACCAACATACGTTGTCCAGTTTCATTTGCAATGCAGACCAAGATAAAGAATAGGAAATAACTCCAACTTGCATATTCTTTCTAGCAACAACATTTTTCCTCATTCGCTCTTTATTGCTGTGACGTACCTCACGTGATTGTCTTCTCGCTTCCTTCACGTCTCTCACGTAATTGTTCTCTTTTTTTCATAGTTGTTTTTGTTTTTCTTTTTCGGCGACGTCATTTCACATGTGTTGGTTCCTCGACAACATTACACATGTACAGTGTACAGAAACAAAGAAATAAATCATCATCACAATAATATGCATTTACATCCACGCTATTTTACACATCTACATAGCTATCTTAGGCTTTGTTTTTGTGATTCAACAAAAGCAGTTAATGCCTATCACAAATCAGCCCTTTAGTGTGTGAAAAATGGGTGAATATAATTGCCTTCAATTTTAACTGTAACTCATTTATTTATTGATAAAATTTGAATATGAACAAAATTTAGTCTTTTCTCTTTATAAACATATTAGCTGGAGGCGCCCGACATTGCCCTATCGTAAAAAAATATGAGTACCCATGCAAGCACAAAAAAAAAAAACTAAAATTAGCTGCAGTAGCCAGGCTCAAACCTGTAATGAGATAGTGGAAAAGGACGTAAAAAAAAACAAAAAAAAACAAACATTGTCTTGCCCACTCGCTTTGTGATGTCACGGGCCTTCGAAATATCCTCTTTTAAGCATACATCGAGATTGCGAAGCATGAATGATTTTGCAAAAATGTTGACGCTAAAAACTAAATTAACCCCCTCCTTGCGAAAAAACGGCCCAGTTGATGATCACAGAATAATTGTATTGGGCCAAGTTTTGCACGTTTGTCGTCCGAGAGATGAATCTTCCTAACGATACCGATTTTTTTCAGTGTTCATTGTGTGTGTTGAAAGTTTTAGCAAGACATACAAACATTCACACACACACACACACACACACAGGTGAGATTTATATAATAGATGATTCTTTTGTGTTATATATTTTTATTTTTTTCAGCTTATTTCAAGTTAGGTTACAATTTTTGTTGACAGATAAGTTATTCTTTGCACATAAAACAGTTCCGCCTTAAAGGAAAATGGTCACTTATCAACATACTGCACTTAATATCAGGTTTTAAGTTCTCTGACATGAAACAAATCAAAGTGGAAATCTTTAGTGAATGAAATTTTAGTCCTATCATCCAATTGTTTCCATTCTTTTTTGTTGCTTCAAGTCAGGTTTTTTATTGTTATAGTTGAACCGGCTTCCTCTGAAGGAGGAAGTGTCTAGAGAATATCAAATTCACAAGCAGTCCCCAGTCGCATATGTATCCCAGTCAGGGGAGATGACAACGTTCTGTTTTTATAGATCTTGCAGGGAGGTGTGACGTCCTCCTACATGCCTGGCATTCCCAAATGGTCACCCATCTGATACTGACCTGGCTCAATGTTGCTTAACTACAGTGATCTAATGAGGACCGATATGTCAATGTGATTATGTTGTATATATCTTTATCATTGATTTACTATTAAAAGAAAAATCTAGCTTGATCTCCGTTCTTGTCTAAAATTTCCAGTATATTAAAAAAAAAAAAAATACATATGATGTGCTCACCCATGACGAAATGAAAATATATTCCAACAATTACAGAAATCAATCAAGTAGTTTTATTTTTAAATAAGAAAATAAAATTTAATGAGTATCGGAGGCGTGATTTCTTGCTCAACAACTTGCGAGATTTATGTTGTAATGCCTATGAATTTCCATTAATCGCGCAAAAATGAGTTTCTTCATAAAATAAAACTACTTATGTGATTTTCGGAATATGTTATTTTTGTTTTGTCACAGGCATATACACCATGCAGACTTTCTTTATTTTTGTTTTTGTTTTTTTATGATATTGGTGGAATTCTGGACAAAAACCTTGATATTTTTTTTTTTTTTTTTTGACTGTGCTATAAATCATATTATGAAGATTCAATGTGTTAGCTGTTGAAATGAATCTTACAGTGAAACTTGCATGTCTGCATTATTTATTTATTTATTTATTATTATTTTTTTTTTAGCTAATGGGATTTTGCCCAATATTTAGGAGGGTTTGTTCTAAAAATTATTATTTATTTATTTATTTTTTTTTTTACTCATGTTGACCCCTAACACGACATATCACCATTTGGATGTAAAATGTACTATTTGAGAACCATGTCTAGGAAAGATTAACAAGATGTTGGTTTGTTATGATTAATTAACATTTACCACAAGGTAAGCTTACATTTATAAGATTTTTTTAGTTGTTTGAAACCTACCTTTTTAGTTATAAACTTTAAAATTTGATGTATGGACCAATAACACATAAGAAATTTCTATTTTATTATTGAAATTATTTGAGATGAGTAATTTATATATATATATATATCACCCTTTTCTATTTATGTATATATATATATATATATATATTGATTGCCCTTTTATTATATGTATTGATCACCCTTCGGGGCTCGTAGTGCAGTGGATAGAAGCGTTGAGTCTCTACAGTTCCAGGTAAGCATTGTCTGAAGATAGCAGTTTCAATCCTACCCAGAGCCTGCCAGAGAATTAGTTGGTCAAAACGTGGTGAGACAACAACTATGGAAGGCAGTAATTACTGAGGATACAGTTAAGACTCAGCATTCCGATCCCGTCATGGTTAACCACCTGACAAAGGCCAAAGAATAGTTGGCCGAAACGTTGTGAAAAAAAAAAACAACTATGAAGATGAGGATAACAGTCCACAAATAAATAAATTTCAAATTTCCAACAATTCGAACAACAATAATTTGGTGATTAATTGTACTACCAAAGTAAATTTGATTTCATTATTGATGTTCAAAGATCCACACATAAGCTTTTAGATGTAACTAGCAGGCCGCCCGGCATCGCCTGGTAGGAAAATACACTTAAATATGATATTTTAATTTATGAAGATTTAATCTTTATTATTATATAGCAAATTCTTTTGATTATTATATCGTACCCAATATATATAATAATGATTTTCAAAAGTTAAAAAGTAAAAATAACTTTGGCACTGTCAACTGGAATCAAAATTAAAACATTAAGAGTTCCGGCCGTAGTCATTATTTAGCATTTCAGCCTTCGTTGTTACCGTCTGAACTATTGTCAGATAAATAAAAAAGGTTTTAAAATAAGCGACTTCAAGATAAAAATGTTTATTTACATAGGCGTAGAAGATAGTCAATTTACTCTTGCCAAAGTCAACTAATTTTTTTTTTTTTTCAATTTTGACCCCTTACCAGCTATTTTTACAGGCTAAAAACTAAATTGAAAGTGTTCTTGGGGTCTACATATTTTAAATATCTATACATCAAGTTTCAAATCTGTAAAACAAATATTTAGAGGAGTTTGGTAGAGACGTCTTGCACACATAGACAAGGTCACATATATATATATATTAAAACATGTCTATGTGTTAGAACATTTTCATCCTAAAGTCTGCGCAATTATGCACAATGTAGAAACTATGTATAAAAAGAATTAAGTGGTAATAGTTAAATGGAACTAATCATCTAATAAGAAACCATTAAAAAAATTAATAATTAATGAATGCTCGTTTTTCAAAGAAATATGCAAATTAGTTAATCTTCATGAAGTTGCTCGCATGTTCATGACTGAGTATATTACGAAGTTCATTTATTAGGTTGGTGCAAAAATGTCATTTTTATATACATAGTTGAACATCAAAAAACAATATTATTTTTGCACCAACCTAATATTTTTTAAATAGAAAATGAAGGCTTTTAATATCAATTTCAGAGCTAGAAAAAAAAAAAACTCAACTTTATATGTATAAAGATAAAATGCTGTTTTTGCATACTTACTATTAGTAGACTTCCCCCACATTTTTATAATCCATATGAAAAGATGGGAGATTTTTGTAAATGGTTGAAAGGGAAGCATCATATTTTGTAATTGAGTGCGAAGAGAGATTAATTTGAAAGTAAAATTCTTTTAACTAATACTGTTTGAGGGGGGGGGGAATATATTGGACATTTATCAAGTGCTTCAGTTGATCTAACATTTTGGATTGTGAATCCACGTGACTTATTTTTCGCCATTCCTTCCGATCCAGGGGAAGTTGGTTGATGGACACTCAACTGTTGAGAGATGTCCAATCAAAAACATTTTCTCTCCACCTTCTTGGCTTTCCTCTGCCTCTTTTTCCATCTAACATATCCTTTTGACAGGCCAGCCAGTGGTTGATCGTTTAACATGGCCAAAAGGTTTAAGGGTTTTACTTTGGGGGGGGGTATCAAATAGAGGGGGTAGGGAAGTAGTTTGACATTAAATTATAGGGCTTTAGACTTCTCTAAAATCTAATTACATTTCTATTAGATTTATTTCACTTTAGCTTTATTATTATATTTTAGTTCATTTTTTGTTCATCTGAATTTTGTGCCTTTTTACACTTTTTTAAAATTCTTATTTCCTTTTTGTCACTTTAGCTTCATTATTCATATTTTTTTTTTTTTTTTTTTTTTTTGCTATATTTTCTGTGGCTTTTTACATTTTTCTAAAATCTTATTACATTTCTGTTACTTTTATTTAGCTTTATTATTCTTATATTTTAGTTTTCTTTTTGTGTAAATGTTTTTGGCTTTTTATAGTTTTCTGAAATCTAATTACATTTCTATTTTTACTTGAGCTTTATTATTCTTACATTTTATTTATTTCCGTCTAAATTATAGGGCTTTTTACACTTTTCTAAAATCTAATTACATTTCTATTAGATTTATTTCACTTTAGCTTTATTATTATATTTTAGTTAATTCTTTGTTCATCTTAATTTTGTGGCTTTTTACACTTTTTTCTAATCTAATTGCATTTATATTAGTTTTATTTTATTTGAGCTTTATTATTCTTTTTCTTTTACGTCTAAATTTTTAGACTTTTCACACTTTTCTAAAATTCATTACATTTCTATTAGTTTTTTTTTTATTGGAGATTTATTATTTTTATTTTACGTCTAAACTTTTAGGCTTTTCACACTTTTCAAAATATTACATTTCTATTTGCTTTGTTTCATTTTAGCTTTATTATTTTAATACTTTACTTTTTCTTTTGTGTAAAATTTTTTGGCTTTTTACATTTTTCTAAAATCTAACTACATTTCTATTAGATTTATTTCACTTTAGCTTTATTATTATATTTTAGTTCATTTTTTGTTCATCTTAATTTTGTGCCTTTTTATACTTTTTTAAAAATCTTATTTCCTTTTTGTCACTTTAGCTTCATTATTCATATTTTTTTTTTTTTTGCTATATTTTCTGTGGCTTTTTACATTTTTCTAAAATCTTATTACATTTCTGTTACTTTTATTTAGCTTTATTATTCTTATATTTTAGTTTTCTTTTTGTGCAAATGTTTTTGGCTTTTTATAGTTTTCTAAAATCTAATTACATTTCTATTTTTACTTGAGCTTTATTATTCTTACATTTTATTTATTTTATGTGTAAATTATAGGGCTTTTTACACTTTTCTAAAATCTAATTACATTTCTATTAGATTTATTTCACTTTAGCTTTATTATTATATTTTAGTTCATTTTTTGTTCATCTTAATTTTGTGCTTTTTTACACTTTTTTCTAATCTAATTGCATTTATATTAGTTTTATTTTATTTGAGCTTTATTATTCTTTTTCTTTTACGTCTAAATTTTTAGACTTTTCACACTTTTCTAAAATTCATTACATTTCTATTAGTTTTTTTTTATTGGAGGTTTATTATTTTTATTTTACGTCTAAACTTTTAGGCTTTTCACACTTTTCAAAATATTACATTTCTATTAGCTTTGTTTCATTTTAGCTTTATTATTTTAATACCTTTTCTTTTGTGTAAAATTTTTTGGCTTTTTACATTTTTCTAAAATCTAACTACATTTCTATTAGATTTATTTCACTTTAGCTTTATTATTTTTATATTTTAGTTTTTTTTGTGTAAAATTTTTTGCTTTTACCTTTTTTTAAAAATCTTATTACATTTCTATAAGTTTTGTTTTATTTTAACTTTATTATTGTATTTTACACTTTTCTAAAATCTAATTACTTTCCTATTTCACTTATATTTTAGTTTTTCGTTTGTGTAACTTTTGTGGCTTTTTATTCTTTTCTAAAATCTAATTACATTTCTATTTTTTTCTTTTTCAATTGAGCTTTATTATTTTTATATTTTAGTTTTTCTTTCATGTGAATTTTGTGGCTTTTCCACTTTTTAAAAATCTTATTTCCTTTTGGTCACTTTAGCTTCATTATTCATATATTTTAGGGTTTTTTTGCTATATTTTTTGTGGCTTTTTACATTTTTCTAAAATCTTATTACATTTCTATTAGTTTTATTTAGCTTTATTATTCTTATATTTTAATTTTCTTTTGTGTAAATGTTTTTTGCTTTTTATAGTTTTCTGAAATCTAATTACATTTCTATTTTTACTTGAGCTTTATTATTCTTACATTTTATTTATTTTATGTGTAAATTATAGGGCTTTTTACACTTTTCTAAAATCTAATTACATTTCTATTAGATTTATTTCACTTTAGCTTTATTATTATATTTTAGTTCATTTTTTGTTCATCTTAATTTTGTGGCTTTTTACACTTTTTTGAAACCGAATTGCATTTCTATTTTTTTTAATTGGAGCTATATTCGTATATTTTTCTTTTATGTCTAAATTTTTAGGGTTTTCACACTTTTCAAAATATCATATTTCTATTAGCTTTGTTTCATTTTGGCTTTATTATTTTAATACTTTTTCTTTTGTGTAAAATTTTTGCTTTTTATATTTTTCTAAAATATAAGTACATTTCTATTAGTTTTAGTTCACTTTAACTTTATTATTTTTATATTTTAGTTTTTTATGTGTAAAATTCTTTGCTTTTACTTTTTTAAAAAAATCTTATTACATTTCTATAAGTTTTATTTTATTTTAGCTTTATTATTGTATTTTTTTTTTTTTCATCTAAATTTTATGGCATTACTACACTTTTCTAAAATCTAATTACTTTCCTATTTCACTTATATTTTAGTTTTTCGTTTGTGTAACTTTTGTTGCTTTTTATTCTTTTCTAAAATCTAATTACATTTCTATTTGTTTTGTTTTTTTTCAATTGAGCTTTATTATTTTTATATTTTAGTTTTTCTTTCATGTGAATTTTGTGGCTTTTCCACTTTTTAAAAATCTTATTTCCTTTTGGTCACTTTAGCTTCATTATTCATATATTTTAGTTGTTTTTTTTTGCTATATTTTCTGTGGCTTTTTACACTTTTCTAAAATCTTATTACATTTCTATTAGTTTTATTTAGCTCTATTATTCTTATATTTTAGTTTTTCTTTTGTGTAATATTTTTTTGCTATATATAGTTTTCTGAAATCTAATTACTTTTCTATTTTTATTTTACTTGAGCTTTATTATTCTTACATTTTATTTATTTTATGTGTAAATTATAGGGCTTTTTACACTTTTCTAAAATCTAATTACATTTCTATTAGATTTATTTCACTTTAGCTTTATTATTATTATATTTTAGTTCATTTTTTGTTCATCTTAATTTTGTGGCTTTTTACACTTTTCTGAAATCTAATTGCATTTCTATTTTTTATTAGAGCATTATTATTTGTATATTTTTCTTTTACGTCTAAATTTTTAGGCTTTTCGCACTTTTCAAAATATATTTCTATTAGCTTTGTTTCATTTTAGCTTTATTATTTTAATAGTTTACTTTTTCTTTTGTGTAAAATTTTTGGCTTTTTACATTTTTCTAAAATCTAACTACATTTCTATTAGTTTTAGTTCACTTTAACTTTATTATTTTTATATTTTAGTTTTTTTTGTGTAAAATTTTTTGCTTTTACCTTTTTTAAAAATCTTATTACATTTCTATCAGTTTTATTTTATTTTAGCTTTATTATTGTATTTTATTTTTTTTTTTCATGTAAATTGTATGGCATTACTACACTTTTCTAAAATCTAATTACTTTCCTATTAGATTTATTTCATTTATATTTTAGTTTTTCGTTTGTGTAAATTTTTTGGTTTTTTATATTTTCCTAAAATCTAATTACATTTCTATTTGTGTTTGTTTTTTTTTTATCAGTGGAGCTTTATTATTTTTATATTTTAGTTTTTCTTTTGTGTAAACTTTTTGGCTTTTTATAGTTTACTAAAATCTAATTACATTTCTATTTGTTTTTGTTTTTTTTCAATTAAGCTTTATTATTTTTATATTTTAGTTTTTCTTTCATGTGAATTTTATGGCTTTTTTCACTTTAGCTTCATTATTCATATATTTTAGTTTTTCTTTGTCTAGATTTTGTGGCTTTTTACACTTTTCTGATATATAATTACATTTATATTAGATTTATTTCAGTTAAGTTTTATTATTCTTATATTTTAGTTTTTCTTTCATGTAAATTTTCTAAAATCTTATTACATTTTTTTTTTTAATTCAGCATTATTATTCTTATATTTTAGTTAATTTTTCTTTCATCTTAGATTTTGTGGCTTTTTACATTTTTCTAAAATCTAATCTTTTACTATTATGTCACTTTATTCTTATTGGCTTGTTTTAATATTATGTTTTTTATACTTTTTAGCTATTATTTCAACTTAATTTTGTGGATTTTTACATATTTCTAAAATACTGAGTTTTTAAATATTGTACATCTTTGTTTATCTATTTCTGAGGTTCCTTACATCTTTTTTGTCTGTCGTTTTTGTTTTGTTTTTCCAAAACTAATCTTTTCACATAATTCTTTTAAGATTTTTATTTTTTTTATTCATCTACATTTTTAAAAAACTTTTTACGAAAACGAATCTTTAAATTAAACCATAATCTTTTAATATTATTCCTCTTAATTTTTATATTTTTCTTAGTTTATCTTTCATCTATTTTTGTAGTTTTTTACATATTAAAAAAAAAGACTGATTTTCGTATTATGTCTCTTAATTTTATATTTGGTTTAGATTTTTTACATCTATCGTTTGTAGTATTTTACAGTTTTCCTTTTGTTTGATTTTTTTACACTTTTTCTAAAATCTATTCTTTTAATATTATGCTTGTTACATTCTTATCAGTTTTATTTCACTTAAGCGTTAATGACTTTTTACACATTTTCAGAAAACCAAACTTTTAATATTATGCTTTTTTATTCTTATATTTTTGTTCGTTTTTCTTTCATCTACTTTTTTGTAACTTTTTGCATTTTTCTAAAGCCTAATCCTTTAATATTATGTCTCTTTATTATTAATTTGTTAGTTTTAATATTATACCTCTTATATTTTTTAGTTATTCTTTCAACTAAATTTTGTGGATTTTTATACATTTCTAAAACTCTACGTTTTTAATATTATACATCTTTATGGTTATACTATATTTCTTATGTTTCCTTTACAGTTTTCCTAAACCTAATCTTTTCATCCTATGTAACATAATTCTTAAGATTTTTACTGATTTTCCTTACACCTACATTTTTAAATTTTTTTCCAAAAACGAATCTTTAAACTCGACTTTTTAATTTTCTTTTCTACTTTTATGACTTCTTAAATCTTTACTAATTTTATTTACATCAAATTTTATGGCTTTTCACACTTTTCAAAACATTTTAACATTACTCCCTTATTTTCATCTTTTGCCTAGTTTTTCTTTTATCTAATTTTGGTGCACATTTTGTAAGAGCTCATCTTTTTAATATTATGCCTCCTCATTTGTATTCTTGTTAGTTTAACTTAGATTGCATTTTTGTCTTTTTACACATTTTCTAAAAAATAATCTCCATATAGTCTCTTTATTTATATATTTTATTTTTCATTTTATTTTGTTGCATTTAATATTTTTTTCTAAAAACCAAACCTCTTAATATTATGCCTTGTTATATTTCTATTAGCTTTTCTTTAATCTACATTTTTGTGGCTTTTTACACATTTTCTAAAAAACCTAATATTTAAAAATCAGGTCTCCTTATTATATTTTTGATAAGTTTTTTTTTTTGTTCAATCTTATTTACTAAAAAGTAAATATTTCAATATACACCCTTCTGAAATTTACATTCTTTTCATTTTTTAAAAATTTTTTACACGTTCTCTGCAAAGCTAATATTTTAATATTAGACCTTTTTATTTTTTATTTGTTAGCTATTCTCTCATCTAATTTTTGTGGATTTTTACATATTTCTAAAACACTAAGCTTTTAATATTATGCTTCCTACAAGCACACACACATTATTCTTATATTTTGTCAGTTTTCTTTTCATCAGATCGTTTGTAGCTTATTATGCTTTTTCTAAAACATGATCTTTTAATATTATGCCTTGTTATTGTTTTTATATTTTTTGTGGCTTTTTACATATTTTCAAATAATCGAATCTTTTCATATAATGAATTGTTTATTTTGCGTTTCTTTTTTGTGGTGTTTTACACATTTTCAAAAAATCTAATTATTTAATATTATGCCTTTTTAGTTTTTTCATTTTTTTCTGGCTTTTTACTAATTTGCTAAAAATCTATTTTTTTTAATATTATGCCTTGTTAGTTTTTCTTTTATTTTTTTGTGGCTTTTTACACTTTTCTCAAATCTTATTACATTTCTATTACTTTTATTTAGCTTTATTATTCTTATATTTTAGTTTCTTTTGTGTAAATTTTGTGGCTTTTTATAGTTTACTAAAATCTAATTACATTTCTATTTGTTTTTGTTTTTTTCAATTGAGCTTTATTATTTTATATTTTAGTTTTTCTTTCATGTGAATCTTGTGGCTTTTTCCACTTTTTCAGTCTTATTTCATTTTTTTCACTTTAGCTTCATTATTCATATATTTTAGTTTTTTCTTTGTCTAGATTTTGTGGCTTTTTACACTTTTCTGATATATAATTACATTTATATTAGATTTATTTCAGTTAAGTTTTATTATTCTTATATTTTAGTTTTTCTTTCATGTAAATTTTCTAAAATCTTATTACATTTCTTTTTTTTTTTTTTTCAATTCAGCTTTAATATTCTTATATTTTAGTTAATTTTTCTTACATTTTAGATTTTGTGGCCGTTTACATTTTCCTAAAATCTCATCTTTTACTATTATGTCACTTTATTCTCATTGGCTTGTTTTAATATTATGTTTTTTATACTTTTTAGCTATTATTTCAACTTAATTTTGTGGACTTTTACATATTTCTTAAATACTAAGTTTTTAAATATTGTACATCTATGTTTATATATTTCTGAGGTCTCTTACATCCGTTTGGTCTGTCGTTTTTATGTTGTTTTTCCAAAACTAATCTTTTCGCATAATTCTTTTAAGATTTTTATTTTTTTTTTATTCATCTACATTTTTAAAAAACTTTTTACAAAAACGAATCTTTAAATTAAACCATAATCTTTTAATATTATTCCTCTTAATTTTTATATTTTTCTTAGTTTATCTTTCATCTATTTTTGTAGTTTTTTACATATTAAAAAAAAACTGATTTTCATATTATGTCTCTTAATTTTATATTTGGTTTAGATTTTTTACATCTATCGTTTGTAGTATTTTACAGTTTTCCTTTTGTTTGATTTTTTACACTTTTTCTAAACTCTATTCTTTTAATATTATGCTTGTTACATTTTTATCAATTTATTTCACTTGAGCGTTAATGACTTTTTACACATTTTCAGAAAACCAAACTTTTAATATTATGCTTTTTTATTCTTATATTTTTGTTCGTTTTTCTTTCATCTACTTTTTTGTAACTTTTTGCATTTTTCTAAAGCCTAATCCTTTAATATTATGTCTCTTTATTATTAATTTGTTAGTTTTAATATTATACCTCTTATATTTTTTAGTTATTCTTTCAACTAAATTTTGTGGATTTTTATACATTTCTAAAACTCTACGTTTTTAATATTATACATCTTTATGGTTATACTATATTTCTTATGTTTCCTTTACAGTTTTCCTAAACCTAATCTTTTCATCCTATGTAACATAATTCTTAAGATTTTTACTGATTTTCCTTACACCTACATTTTTAAATTTTTTTCCAAAAACGAATCTTTAAACTCGACTTTTTAATTTTCTTTTCTACTTTTATGGCTTCTTTTCACACATTTCAAAACATTTTAACATTACCCCCTCATTTTAATCTTTTGCCTAGTTTTTCTTTTATCTAATTTTGGTGCACATTTTGTAAGAGCTCATCTTTTTAATATTATGCCTCCTCATTCGTATTCTTGTTAGTTTAACTTAGATTGCATTTTTGTCCTTTTACACATTTTCTAAAAAATAATCTCATATTTTTATTTATATATTTTAGTTTCCATTTTATTTGGTTGCATTTTATATTTTTTCTAAAACCACCCTCTTAATATTATGCCTTGTTATATTTCTATTAGCTTTTCTTTAATCTAAATTTTTGTGGCTTTTTACACATTTTCTAAAAAACCTAATATTTTAAAATCATGTCTCCTTATTATATTTTTGAGAAGTTTTTTTTTTTTTTTTTCGTTCAATCTTATTTACTAAAAAGTAAATATTTCAATATACACCCTTCTGAAATTTACATTCTTTTCATTTTTTAAAAAGTTTTTTCACGTTCTCTGCAAAGCTAATATTTTAATATTAGACCTTTTTATTTTTATTTGTTAGCTATTCTCTCATCTAATTTTTGTGGATTTTTTCATATTTCTAAAACACTAAGCTTTTAATATTATGCTTCCTACAAACACACACACACTTATTATTCTTATATTTTGTCAGTTTTCTTTTCATCAGATAGTTTATAGCTATTTATGCTTTTTCTAAAAATCTAATCTTTTAATATTATGCCTTGTTATTGTTTTTTTATTTTTTGTGGCTTTTTACACGTTTTCAAAAAATCTAATCTTTTCATATTATGAATTATTAATTTTGCTTTTCTTTTTTGTGGCGTTTTACACATTTGCTAAAAATCTATTTTTTTTAATATTATGCCTTGTTAGTTTTTCTTTCAATTTTGTGGCCTTTTACACATTTTCTAAAAGTCTAATTATTTAATATTATGCCATGTTAGTCTTTCTTTCATTTTTTGTGGCTTTTTACACATTTGCTAAAATCTATTTTTTATTTTTTGTGGCTTTTACACATTTTCTAAAAATATAATTTTAATATTATGCCTTGTTAGTTTTCTGTCATTTTTTTCTGGCTTTTTACTAATTTGCTAAAAATCTAATTTTTTTTTTTAATTATATACCTTGTTAGTTTTTCTTTCATGTTTTTGTGGCTTTTTACACTTTTCTCAAATCTTATTACATTTCTATTACTTTTATTTAGCTTTGTTATTCTTATATTTTAGTGTTTCTTTTGTGTAAATTTTTTGGCTTTTTATAGTTTACTAAAATCTAATTACATTTCTATTTGTTTTTGTTTTTTTCAATTGAGATTTATTATTTTATATTTTAGTTTTTCTTTCATGTGAATTTTGTGGCTTTTTCCACTTTTTAAGTCTTATTTCATTTTTTTCACTTTAGCTTCATTATTCATATATTTTAGTTTTTCTTTGTCTAAATTTTGTGGCTTTTTACACTTTTTAAGTCTTATTTCATTTTTTTCACTTTAGCTTCATTATTCATATATTTTAGTTTTTTCTTTGTCTAGATTTTGTGGCTTTTTACACTTTTCTGATATATAATTACATTTATATTAGATTTATTTCAGTTAAGTTTTATTATTCTTATATTTTAGTTTTTCTTTCATGTAAATTTTCTAAAATCTTGTTACATTTCTATTTTTTCAATTCAGCTTTATTATTCTTATATTTTAGTTAATTTTTCTTTCATCTTAGATTTTGTGGCTGTTTACATTTTTTCTAAAATCTAATCTTTTACTATTATGGCACTTTATTCTTATTGGCTTGTTTTAATATGTTTTTTATACTTTTTAGCTATTATTTCAACTTAATGTTGTGGATTTTTACATATTTCTAAAACACTAAGTTTTTAAATATTGTACATCTTTTATATATTTCTGAGGTTCCTTACATCTGTTTTGTCTGTCGTTTACATTTTTAAAAAACTTTTTACAAAAACGAATCTTTAAATTAAACCATAATCTTTTAATATTATTCCTCTTAATTTTTATATTTTTCTTAGTTTATCTTTCATCTATTTTTGTAGTTTTATACATATTAAAAAAAAACTGATTTTCATATTTGGTTTAGATTTTTTACATCTATCGTTTGTAGTATTTTACAGTTTTCCTTTTGTTTGATTTTTTACACTTTTTCTAAAATCTATTCTTTTAATATAATGCTTGTTGTTACATTTTTATCAATTTATTTCACTTAAGCGTTAATGACTTTTTACACATTTTCAGAAAACCAAACTTTTAATATTATGCTTTTTTATTCTTATATTTTTGTTCGTTTTTCTTTCATCTACTTTTTTGTAACTTTTTGCATTTTTCTAAAGCCTAATCCTTTAATATTATGTCTCTTTATTATTAATTTGTTAGTTTTAATATTATACCTCTTATATTTTTTAGTTATTCTTTCAACTAAATTTTGTGGATTTTTATACATTTCTAAAACTCTACGTTTTTAATATTATACATCTTTATGGTTATACTATATTTCTTATGTTTCCTTTACAGTTTTCCTAAACCTAATCTTTTCATCCTATGTAACATAATTCTTAAGATTTTTACTGATTTTCCTTACACCTACATTTTTAAATTTTTTTCCAAAAACGAATCTTTAAACTCGACTTTTTAATTTTCTTTTCTACTTTTATGGCTTCTTTTCACACATTTCAAAACATTTTAACATTACCCCCTCATTTTAATCTTTTGCCTAGTTTTTCTTTTATCTAATTTTGGTGCACATTTTGTAAGAGCTCATCTTTTTAATATTATGCCTCCTCATTCGTATTCTTGTTAGTTTAACTTAGATTGCATTTTTGTCCTTTTACACATTTTCTAAAAAATAATCTCATATTTTTATTTATATATTTTAGTTTCCATTTTATTTGGTTGCATTTTATATTTTTTCTAAAACCACCCTCTTAATATTATGCCTTGTTATATTTCTATTAGCTTTTCTTTAATCTAAATTTTTGTGGCTTTTTACACATTTTCTAAAAAACCTAATATTTTAAAATCATGTCTCCTTATTATATTTTTGAGAAGTTTTTTTTTTTTTTTTTCGTTCAATCTTATTTACTAAAAAGTAAATATTTCAATATACACCCTTCTGAAATTTACATTCTTTTCATTTTTTAAAAAGTTTTTTCACGTTCTCTGCAAAGCTAATATTTTAATATTAGACCTTTTTATTTTTATTTGTTAGCTATTCTCTCATCTAATTTTTGTGGATTTTTTCATATTTCTAAAACACTAAGCTTTTAATATTATGCTTCCTACAAACACACACACACTTATTATTCTTATATTTTGTCAGTTTTCTTTTCATCAGATAGTTTATAGCTATTTATGCTTTTTCTAAAAATCTAATCTTTTAATATTATGCCTTGTTATTGTTTTTTTATTTTTTGTGGCTTTTTACACGTTTTCAAAAAATCTAATCTTTTCATATTATGAATTATTAATTTTGCTTTTCTTTTTTGTGGCGTTTTACACATTTGCTAAAAATCTATTTTTTTTAATATTATGCCTTGTTAGTTTTTCTTTCAATTTTGTGGCCTTTTACACATTTTCTAAAAGTCTAATTATTTAATATTATGCCATGTTAGTCTTTCTTTCATTTTTTGTGGCTTTTTACACATTTGCTAAAATCTATTTTTTATTTTTTGTGGCTTTTACACATTTTCTAAAAATATAATTTTAATATTATGCCTTGTTAGTTTTCTGTCATTTTTTTCTGGCTTTTTACTAATTTGCTAAAAATCTAATTTTTTTTTTTAATTATATACCTTGTTAGTTTTTCTTTCATGTTTTTGTGGCTTTTTACACTTTTCTCAAATCTTATTACATTTCTATTACTTTTATTTAGCTTTGTTATTCTTATATTTTAGTGTTTCTTTTGTGTAAATTTTTTGGCTTTTTATAGTTTACTAAAATCTAATTACATTTCTATTTGTTTTTGTTTTTTTCAATTGAGATTTATTATTTTATATTTTAGTTTTTCTTTCATGTGAATTTTGTGGCTTTTTCCACTTTTTAAGTCTTATTTCATTTTTTTCACTTTAGCTTCATTATTCATATATTTTAGTTTTTCTTTGTCTAAATTTTGTGGCTTTTTACACTTTTTAAGTCTTATTTCATTTTTTTCACTTTAGCTTCATTATTCATATATTTTAGTTTTTTCTTTGTCTAGATTTTGTGGCTTTTTACACTTTTCTGATATATAATTACATTTATATTAGATTTATTTCAGTTAAGTTTTATTATTCTTATATTTTAGTTTTTCTTTCATGTAAATTTTCTAAAATCTTGTTACATTTCTATTTTTTCAATTCAGCTTTATTATTCTTATATTTTAGTTAATTTTTCTTTCATCTTAGATTTTGTGGCTGTTTACATTTTTTCTAAAATCTAATCTTTTACTATTATGGCACTTTATTCTTATTGGCTTGTTTTAATATGTTTTTTATACTTTTTAGCTATTATTTCAACTTAATGTTGTGGATTTTTACATATTTCTAAAACACTAAGTTTTTAAATATTGTACATCTTTTATATATTTCTGAGGTTCCTTACATCTGTTTTGTCTGTCGTTTACATTTTTAAAAAACTTTTTACAAAAACGAATCTTTAAATTAAACCATAATCTTTTAATATTATTCCTCTTAATTTTTATATTTTTCTTAGTTTATCTTTCATCTATTTTTGTAGTTTTATACATATTAAAAAAAAACTGATTTTCATATTTGGTTTAGATTTTTTACATCTATCGTTTGTAGTATTTTACAGTTTTCCTTTTGTTTGATTTTTTACACTTTTTCTAAAATCTATTCTTTTAATATAATGCTTGTTGTTACATTTTTATCAATTTATTTCACTTAAGCGTTAATGACTTTTTACACATTTTCAGAAAACCAAACTTTTAATATTATGCTTTTTTATTATATTTTTGTTCGTTTTTCTTTCATCTACTTTTTTGTAAGTTTTTGCACTTTTTCTAAAGCCTAATCCTTTAATATTATGTCTCTTAATATTATACCTCTTATATTTTTTAATTATTCTTTCAATTAAATTTTGTGGATTTTTATACATTTCTAAAACTCTACGTTTTTAATATTATACATCTTTATGGTTATACTATATTTCTTATGTTTCCTTTACAGTTTTCCTAAACCTAATCTTTTCATCCTGTGTAACATAATTCTTAAGATTTTTTACTGATTTTCCTTACACCTACATTTTAAAAAAATTGTCTGAAGATGAATCTTTAAACTCGACTTTTTAATTTTCTTTTCTACTTTTATGACTTCTTAAATCTACTTCTTAAATCTACTAATTTTACTTACATCAAATTTTATGGCTTTTCACACATTTCAAAACATATTTTAACGTTACCCCCTTATTTTCATCTTTTGCCTAGTTTTTCTTTTATCTAATTTTTGTGCACATTTTGTAAGAGCTCATCTTTTTAATATTATGCCTCCTCATTCGTATTCGTGTTAGTTTAACTTAGATTGCATTTTTGTCTTCTTACACATTTTCTAAAAACTAATCTCATATAGTCTTTTTATTTATATATTTTAGTTTTCATTTTATTTTATTTTGTTGCATTTTATATTTTTTCTAAAAGCAAACGTCTTAATATTATGCCTTGTTACATTTCTATTAGCTTTTCTTTAATCTAAATTTTTGTGGCTTTTTACACATTTTCTAAAAAACCTAATATTTTAAAATCATGTCTCCTTATTATATTTTTGATAAGTTTTTTTTTTTTTTTCGTTCAATCTTATTTACTAAAAAGTAAATATTTCAATATACACCCTTCTGAAATTTACGTTCTTTTAACTTTTTTTTTTATTGTTTACACGTTCTCTGCAAAGCTAATATTTTAATATTAGACCTTTTTATTTTTATTTGTTAGCTATTCTCTCATCTAATTTTTGTGGATTTTTACATATTTCTAAAACACTAAGCTTTTAATATTATGCTTCTTACAAACACACACACACTTATTATTCTTATATTTTGTCAGTTTTCTTTTCATCAGATAGTTTTTAGCTTGTTATGCTTTTTCTAAAAATCTAATCTTTTAATATTATGCGTTGTTATTGTTTTTATATTTTTTGTGACTTTTTACACATTTTCAAAAAATCTAATTTTTTCATATTATGAATTGTTAATTTTGCTTTTCTTTTTTGTGGCGTTTTACACATTTGCTAAAAATCTAATTATTTAATATTATGCCTTGTTAGATTTTCTTTCATTTTTTGTGGCTTTTTACATATTTGCTAAAATCTATTCTTTTTTATTATTCGTGGCTTTTTACACATTTTCTAAAAATCTAATCTTTATTATGCCTTTTTAGTTTTCTTTCATTTTTTTCTGGCTTTTTACTAATTTGCTAAAAATCTATTTTTTTAATATTATGCCTTGTTAGTTTTTCTCTCATTTTTTTTTTTTTGGCTTTTTACACTTTTCTCAAATCTTATTACATTTCTATTACTTTTATTTAGCTTTGTTATTGTTTTATTTTAGTTTTTCTTTTGTGTAAACTTTTTGGCTTTTTATAGTTTACTAAAATCTAATTACATTTCTATTTGTTTTTTTTTTTTTTTTTTCAATTATTTTTATATTTTAGTTTTTCTTTCATGTGAATTTTATGGCTTTTTCCACTTTTTAAGTCTTATTTCATTTTTTTCACTTTAGCTTCATTATTCATATATTTTAGTTTTTCTTTGTCTAGATTTTGTGGCTTTTTACACTTTTCTGATCTATAATATAATTACATTTATATTAGATTTATTTCACTTAAGTTTTATTATTCTTATATTTTAGTTTTTCTTTCATGTAAATTTTCTAAAATCTTATTACATTTCTATTCTTTTCAATTCAGCTTTATTATTCTTATATTTTAGTTAATTTTTCTTTCATCTTAGATTTTGTGGCTTTTTACATTTTTCTAAAATCTAATCTTTTACTATTATGTCACTTTATTCTCATTGGCTTGTTTTAATGTTTTTTATACTTTTTATCTATTATGTCAACTTAATTTTGTGGATTTTTACATATTTCTAAAATACTGAGTTTTTAAATATTGTACATCTTTGTTTATCTATTTCTGAGGTTCCTTACATCTGTTTTGTCTGTCGTTTTTTTGTTTTTCCAAAACTAATCTTTTCACATAATTCTTTTAAGATTTTTATTGATTTTGTTTTTATTCATCTACATTTTAAAAAACTTATTACGAAAACGAATCTTTAAATTAAACCATAATCTTTTAATATTATTCCTGTTAATTTTTATATTTTTCTTAGTTTATCTTTCATCTATTTTTGTAGTTTTTTACATATTAAAAAAAGACTGATTTTCATATGTCTCTTAATTTTTATATTTTGTTCGATTTTTTACATCTATCGTTTGTAGCATTTTACAGTTTTCCTTTTGTTTGATTTTTTTTACACTTTTTCTAAAATTTATTCTTTTAATATTATGCTTGTTACATTCTTATCAGTTTTATTTCACTTAAGCGTTAACGACTTTTTACACATTTTCAGAAAACCAAACTTTTAATATTATGCTTTTTTATTCTTATATTTTTGTTCGTTTTTCTTTCATCTACTTTTTTGTAAGATTTTGCACTTTTTCTAAAGTCTAATCCTTTAATATTATGTCTCTTTATTATTAATTTGTTAGTTTTAATATTATACCTCTTATATTTTTTAGTTATTCTTTCAACTAAATTTTGTGGATTTTTATACATTTCTAAAACTCTACGTTTTTAATATTATACATCTTTATGGTTATACTATATTTCTTATGTTTCCTTTACAGTTTTCCTAAACCTAATCTTTTCACCCTATGTAACATAATTCTTAAGATTTTTACTGATTTTCCTTACACCTACATTTTTAAAACATTTTCCAAAAACGAATCCTTAAACTCGACTTTTTAATTTTCTTTTCTACTTTTATGACTTCTTAAATCTTTACTAATTTTATTTACATCAAATTTTATGGCTTTTCACACTTTTCAAAACATTTTAACATTACTCCCTTATTTTCATCTTTTGCCTAGTTTTTCTTTTATCTAATTTTGGTGCACATTTTGTAAGAGCTCATCTTTTTAACATTATGCCTCCTCATTTGTATTCTTGTTAGTTTAACTTAGATTGCATTTTTGTCTTTTTACACATTTTCTAAAAAATAATCTCCATATAGTCTCTTTATTTATATATTTTATTTTTCATTTTATTTTGTTGCAATTTAATATTTTTTTCTAAAAACCAAACCTCTTAATATTATGCCTTGTTATATTTCTATTAGCTTTTCTTTAATCTACATTTTTGTGGCTTTTTACACATTTTCTAAAAAACCTAATATTTTAAAATCATGTCTCCTTATTATATTTTTGATAAGTTTTTTTTTTTGTTTAATCTTATTTACTAAAAAGTAAATATTTCAATATACACCCTTCTGAAATTTACATTCTTTTCATTTTTTAAAAATTTTTTACACGTTCTCTGCAAAGCTAATATTTTAATATTAGACCTTTTTATTTTTATTTGTTAGCTATTCTCTCATCTAATTTTTGTGGATTTTTACATATTTCTAAAACACTAAGCTTTTAATATTATGCTTCCTACAAGCACACACACACTTATTCTTATATTTTGTCAGTTTTCTTTTCATCAGATCGTTTGTAGCTTGTTATGCTTTTTCTAAAACATGATCTTTTAATATTATGCCTTGTTATTGTTTTTATATTTTTTGTGGCTTTTTACATATTTTCAAATAATCGAATCTTTTCATATAATGAATTGTTTATTTTGCGTTTCTTTTTTGTGGTGTTTTACACATTTTCAAAAAATCTAATTATTTAATATTATGCCTTTTTAGTTTTTTCATTTTTTTCTGGCTTTTTACTAATTTGCTAAAAATCTATTTTTTTTTTAATATTATGCCTTGTTAGTTTTTCTTTTATTTTTTTGTGGCTTTTTACACTTTTCTCAAATCTTATTACATTTCTATTACTTTTATTTAGCTTTGTTATTCTTATATTTTAGTTTTTCTTTTGTGTAAATTTTTTGGCTTTTTATAGTTTACTAAAATCTAATTACATTTCTATTTGTTTTTGTTTTTTTCAATTGAGCTTTATTATTTTATATTTTAGTTTTTCTTTCATGTGAATTTTGTGGCTTTTTCCACTTTTTAAGTCTTATTTCATTTTTTTCACTTTAGC
The DNA here is from genome assembly GCF_053919585.1 of Euprymna scolopes. Taxonomy (NCBI): domain Eukaryota; kingdom Metazoa; phylum Mollusca; class Cephalopoda; order Sepiida; family Sepiolidae; genus Euprymna; species Euprymna scolopes. Next base: position 96,370,122 of record NC_136502.1, read on the forward strand.
TTCATTATTCATATATTTTAGTTTTTCTTTGTCTAGATTTTGTGGCTTTTTACACTTTTCTGATCTATAATATAATTACATTTATATTAGATTTATTTCAGTTAAGTTTCATTATTCTTATATTTTAGTTTTTCTTTCATGTAAATTTTCTAAAATCTTATTACATTTTTTTTTTTTTTCAATTCAGCTTTAATATTCTTATATTTTAGTTAATTTTTCTTACATTTTAGATTTTGTGGCCTTTTACATTTTCCTAAAATCTCATCTTTTACTATTATGTCACTTTATTCTCATTGGCTTGTTTTAATATTATGTTTTTTATACTTTTTAGTTATTATTTCAACTTAATTTTGTGGATTTTTACATATTTCTAAAACACTAAGTTTTTAAATATTGTACATCTATGTTTATATATTTCTGAGGTTCCTTACATCCGTTTGGTCTGTCGTTTTTATGTTGTTTTTCCAAAACTAATCTTTTCGCATAATTCTTTTTAGATTTTTATTTTTTTTTTTTATTCATCTACATTTTTAAAAAACTTTTTACAAAAACGAATCATTAAATTAAACCATAATCTTTTTATATTATTCCTCTTAATTTTTATATTTTTCTTAGTTTATCTTTCATCTATTTTTGTAGTTTTTTACATATTAAAAAAAACTGATTTTCATATTATGTCTCTTAATTTTATATTTGATTTAGATTTTTTACATCCATCGTTTGTAGTATTTTACAGTTTTCCTTTTGTTTGATTTTTTACACTTTTTCTAAACTCTATTCTTTTAATATTATGCTTGTTACATTTTTATCAATTTATTTCACTTAAGCGTTAATGACTTTTTACACATTTTCAGAAAACCAAACTTTTAATATTATGCTTTTTTATTCTTATATTTTTGTTCGTTTTTCTTTCATCTACTTTTTTGTAACATTTTGCATTTTTCTAAAGCCTAATCCTTTAATATTATGTCTCTTTATTATTAATTTGTTAGTTTTAATATTATACCTCTTATATTTTTTAGTTATTCTTTCAATTAAATTTTGTGGATTTTTATACATTTCTAAGACTCTACGTTTTTAATATTATACATCTTTATGGTAATACTATATTTCTTATGTTTCCTTTACAGTTTTCTTAAAACTAATCTTTTCATCTTATGTAACATAATTCGTAAGATTTTTACTGATTTTCCTTACACCTACATTTTAAAATCTTTTTCCAAAAACGAATCTTTAAACTTCACTTTTTAATTTTCTTTTCTACTTTTATGGCTTCTTTTCACACATTTCAAAACATTTTAACATTACCCCCTCATTTTCATCTTTTGCCTAGTTTTTCTTTTATCTAATTTTGGTGCACATTTTGTAAGAGCTCATCTTTTTAATATTATGCCTCCTCATTCGTATTCTTGTTAGTTTAACTTAGATTGCATTTTTGTCCTTTTACACATTTTCTAAAAAATAATCTCATATTTTTATTTATATATTTTAGTTTCCATTTTATTTTGTTGCATTTTATATTTTTTCTAAAACCACACTCTTAATATTATGCCTTGTTATATTTCTATTAGCTTTTCTTTAATCTAAATTTTTGTGGCTTTTTACACATTTTCTAAAAAACCTAATATTTTAAAATCATGTCTCCTTATTATATTTTTGAGAAGTTTTTTTTTTTTTTTTTCGTTCAATCTTATTTACTAAAAAGTAAATATTTCAATATACACCCTTCTGAAATTTACATTCTTTTCATTTTTTAAAAATTTTTTACACGTTCTCTGCAAAGCTAATATTTTAATATTAGACCTTTTTATTTTTATTTGTTAGCTATTCTCTCATCTAATTTTTGTGGATTTTTACATATTTCTAAAACACTAAGCTTTTAATATTATGCTTCCTACAAACACACACACACTTATTATTCTTATATTTTGTCAGTTTTCTTTTCATCAGATAGTTTGTAGCTATTTATGCTTTTTCTAAAAATCTAATCTTTTAATATTATGCCTTGTTATTGTTTTTTTATTTTTTGTGGCTTTTTACACATTTTCAAAAAATCTAATCTTTTCATATTATGAATTATTAATTTTGCTTTTCTTTTTTGTGGCGTTTTACACATTTGCTAAAAATCTAATTTTTTTAAATATTATGCCTTGTTAGTTTTTCTTTCAATTTTGTGGCCTTTTACACATTTTCTAAAAGTCTAATTATTTAATATTATGCCATGTTAGTCTTTCTTTCATTTTTTTGTGGCTTTTTACACATTTGCTAAAATCTATTTTTTATTTTTTGTGGCTTTTACACATTTTCTAAAAATATAATTTTAATATTATGCCTTGTTAGTTTTCTGTCATTTTTTTCTGGCTTTTTACTAATTTGCTAAAAATCTAATTTTTTTTTTTAATTATATACCTTGTTAGTTTTTCTTTCATGTTTTTGTGGCTTTTTACACTTTTCTCAAATCTTATTACATTTCTATTACTTTTATTTAGCTTTATTATTCTTATATTTTAGTGTTTCTTTTGTGTAAATTTTTTGGCTTTTTATAGTTTACTAAAATCTAATTACATTTCTATTTGTTTTTGTTTTTTTCAATTGAGCTTTATTTTATATTTTAGTTTTTCTTTCATGTGAATTTTATGGCTTTTTCCACTTTAAGTCTTATTTCATTTTTTTCACTTTAGCTTCATTATTCATATATTTTAGTTTTTCTTTGTCTAGATTTTGTGGCTTTTTACACTTTTCTGATATATAATTACATTTATATTAGATTTATTTCACTTAAGTTTTATTATTCTTATATTTTAGTTTTTCTTTCATGTAAATTTTCTAAAATCTTATTACATTTCTTTTTTTTTTTTTTTTTTTTTTTCAATTCAGCTTTATTATTCTTATATTGAAGTTAATTTTTCTTTCATCTTAGATTTTGTGGCCGTTTACATTTTCCTAAAATCTAATCTTTTACTATTATGTCACTTTATTCTCATTGGCTTGTTTTAATATTATGTTTTTTATACTTTTTAGCTATTATTGCAACTTAATTTTCTGGATTTTTACATATTTCTAAAACACTAAGTTTTTAAATATTGTACATCTTTGTTTATATATTTCTGAGGTTCCTTACATCTGTTTGGTCTGTCGTTTTTGTTTTGTTTTTCCAAAACTAATCTTTTCACATAATTCTTTTAAGATTTTCATTGATTTTTTTTTTATTCATCTACATTTTAAAAAACTTTTTACAAAGACGAATCTTTAAATTAAACCATAATCTTTTAATATTATTCCTGTTAATTTTTATATTTTTCTTAGTTTATCTTTTATCTATTTTTGTAGTTTTTTACATATTAAAAAAAAAAAATGATTTTCATATTATGTCACTTAATTTTTATATTTGATTTAGATTTTTTACATCTATCGTTTGTAGTATTTTACAGTTTTCCTTTTGTTTGATTTTTTACACTTTTTCTAAAATCTATTCTTTTAATATTATGCTTGTTACATTCTTATCAGTTTTATTTCACTTAAGCGTTAATGACTTTTACACATTTTCAGAAAACCAAACTTTTAATATTATGCTTTTTTATTATATTTTTGTTCGTTTTTCTTTCATCTACTTTTTTGTAAGTTTTTGCACTTTTTCTAAAGCCTAATCCTTTAATATTATGTCTCTTTATTATTAATTTGTTAGTTTTAATATTATACCTCTTATATTTTTTAGTTATTCTTTCAATTAAATTTTGTGGATTTTTATACATTTCTAAAACTCTACGTTTTTAATATTATACATCTTTATGGTTATACTATATTTATGTTTCCTTTACAGTTTTCCTAAACCTAATCTTTTCATCCTATGTAACATAATTCTTAAGAGTTTTACTGATTTTCCTTACACCTACATTTTAAAAAAATTGTCCGAAAATGAATCTTTAAACTCGACTTTTTAATTTTCTTTTCTACTTACTTCTTAAATCTTTACTAATTTTATTTACATCAAATTTTATGGCTTTTCACACATTTCAAAACATATTTTAACGTTACCCCCTTATTTTCATCTTTTGCCTAGTTTTTCTTTTATCTAATTTTGGTGCACATTTTGTAAGAGCTCATCTTTTTAATATTATGCCTCCTCATTCGTATTCTTGTTAGTTTAACTTAGATTGCATTTTTGTCCTTTTACACATTTTCTAAAAAATAATCTCATTTTTATTTATATATTTTAGTTTTCATTTCATTTTATTTTGTTGCATTTTATATTTTTTCTAAAACCAAACTCTTAATATTATGCCTTGTTATATTTCTATTAGCTTTTCTTTAATCTAAATTTTTGTGACTTTTTACACATTTTCTAAAAAACCTAATATTTTAAAATCATGTCTCCTTATTATATTTTTGATAAGTTTTTTTTTTCGTTTAATCTTATTTACTAAAAAGTATATATTTCAATATACACTCTTCTGAAATTTACATTCTTTTCATTTTTTTTAAATTTTTTACACGTTCTCTGCAAAGCTAATATTTTAATATTAGACCTTTTTATTTTTATTTGTTAGCTATTCTCTCATCTAATTTTTGTGGATTTTTACATATTTCTAAAACACTAAGCTTTTAACATTATGCTTCCTACAAACACACACACACTTATTATTCTTATATTTTGTCAGTTTTCTTTTCATCAGATCGTTTGTAGCTTGTTATGCTTTTTCTAAAAATCTAATCTTTTAATATTATGCCTTGTTATTGTTTTTATATTTTTTGTGTCCTTTTACACATTTTCAAAAAATCTAATCTTTTCATATTATGAATTGTTAATTTTGCTTTTCTTTTTTGTGGCGTTTTACACATTTGCTAAAAATCTAATTATTTTATATTATGCCTTGTTAGTTTTTCTTTCAATTTTGTGGCCTTTTACACATTTTCTAAAAGTCTAATTTAATATTATGACTTGTTAGTTTGTCTTTCATTTTTTGTGGCTTTTTACTTATTTGCTAAAATCTATTTTTTATTTTTTGTGGCTTTTACACATTTTCTAAAAATATAATTTTAATATTATGCCTTGTTAGTTTTTCTTTCATTTTTTGTGGCTTTTTACACATTTGATAACATTCTGATCTTTTAATAATATGCTTTAATTTTATTTTCACGTTTTGTAACCTTTTACAGATATTCTAAGAATGTAATTTTTTTTAATATTATGCCTTGTTAGTTTTTTTTTTTTTTGTGGCTTTTTACACATTTCCTAAAAATCTATTTTTTAATATTATGCCTTTTTAGTTTTCTTTCATTTTTTTCTGGCTTTTTACTAATTTGCTAAAAATCTAAATTTTTTTTAATTATATGCCTTGTTAGTTTTTCTTTCATTTTTTTGTGGCTTTTTACACTTTTCTCAAATCTTATTACATTTCTATTACTTTTATTTAGCTTTGTTATTCTTATATTTTAGTTTTTCTTTTGTGTAAATTTTTTGGCTTTTTATAGTTTACTAAAATCTAATTACATTTCTATTTGTTTTTGTTTTTTTTCAATTGAGCTTTATTATTTTATATTTTAGTTTTTTTTCAATTGAGCTTTATTATTTTATATTTTAGTTTTTCTTTCATGTGAATTTTATGGCTTTTTCCACTTTTTAAGTCTTATTTCATTTTTTTCACTTTAGCTTCATTATTCATATATTTTAGTTTTTCTTTGTCTAGATTTTGTGGCTTTTTACATTTATATTAGATTTATTTCACTTAAGTTTTATTATTCTTATATTTTAGTTTTTCTTTCATGTAAATTTTCTAAAATCTTATTACATTTCTATTATTTTCAATTCATCTTTATTGTTCTTATATTTTAGTTAATGTTTCTTTCATCTTTAGATTTTGTGGCTTTTTACATTTTTCTAAAATCTAATCTTTTACTATTATGTCACTTTATTCTTATTGGCTTGTTTTAATATTATGTTTTTTATACTTTTTAGCTATTATTTCAACTTAATTTTGTGGATTTTTACATATTTCTAAAACACTAAGTTTTTAAATATTGTACATCTTTGTTTATATATTTCTGAGGTTCCTTACATCTGTTTTGTCTGTCGATTTTGTTTTGTTTTTCCAAAACTAATCTTTTCACATAATTATTTTAAAATTTTTATTGATTTTTTTTTTTATTCATCTACATTTTTAAAAAACTTTTTACAAAAGCGAATCTTTAAATTAAACCATAATCTTTTAATATTATTCCTCTTAATTTTTATATTTTTCTTAGTTTATCTTTCATCTATTTTTGTAGTTTTTTACATATTAAAAAAAAAAACTGATTTTCATATTATGTCACTTAATTTTTATATTTGGTTTAGATTTTTTACATCTATCGTTTGTAGTATTTTACAGTTTTCCTTTTGTTTGATTTTTTACACTTTTTCTAAACTCTATTCTTTTAATATTATGCTTGTTGTTACATTTTTATCAATTTATTTCACTTAGGCGTTAATGACTTTTTACACATTTTCAGAAAACCAAACTTTCAATATTATGCTTTTTTATTATATTTTTGTTCGTTTTTCTTTCATCTACTTTTTTGTAAGTTTTTGCACTTTTTCTAAAGCCTAATCCTTTAATATTATGTCTCTTTATTATTAATTTGTTAGTGTTAATATTATACCTCTTATATTTTTTAGTTATTCTTTCAACTAAATTTTGTGGATTTTTATACATTTCTAAGACTCTACGTTTTTAATATTATACATCTTTATGGTTATACTATATTTCTTATGTTTCCTTTACAGTTTTCCTAAACCTAATCTTTTCATCCTATGTAACATAATTCTTAAGATTTTTACTGATTTTCCTTACACCTACATTTTTAAATTTTTTTCCAAAAACGAATCTTTAAACTCGACTTTTTAATTTTCTTTTCTACTTTTATGACTTCTTAAATCTTTACTAATTTAACTTACATCAAATTTTATGGCTTTTCACACATTTCAAAATATATTTTAACGTTACCCCCTTATTTTCATCTTTTGCCTAGTTTTTCTTTTATCTAATTTTTGTGCACATTTTGTAAGAGCTCATCTTTTTAATATTATGCCTCCTCATTCGTATTCTTGTTAGTTTAACTTAGATTGCATTTTTGTCCTTTTACACATTTTCTAAAAAATAATCTCATATTTTTATTTATATATTTTAGTTTTCATTTCATTTTATTTTGTTGCATTTTATATTTTTTCTAAAACCAAACTCTTAATATTATGCCTTGTTATATTTCTATTAGCTTTTCTTTAATCTAAATTTTTGTGACTTTTTACACATTTTCTAAAAAAACCTAATATTTTAAAATCATGTCTCTTTATTATATTTTTGAAAAGTTCTTTTTTCGCTTAATCTTATTTACTAAAATGTAAATATTTCAATATACACCCTTCTGAAATTTACATTCTTCTAATTTTTTTATTTTTTACACGTTCTCTGCAAAGCTAATATTTTAATATTAGACCTTTTATTCTTATTTGTTAGCTATTCTCTCATCTAATTTTTGTGGATTTTTACATATTTCTAAAACACTAAGCTTTTAATATTATGCTTCCTACAAACACTCACACACTTATGTATTTTTGTCAGTTTTCTTTTCATCAGATCGTTTGTAGCTTATTATGCTTTTTCTAAAAATCTAATCTTTTAATATTATGCCTTGCTATTTTTTTTATATATTTGTGGCTTTTTACACATTTTCTAAAAATCTAATCTTTTCATATTATGAATTGTTAATTTTGCTTTTCTTTTTGGTGGCGTTTTACACATTTGCTAAAAATCTAATTTTTTAAATATTATGCCTTAGTTTTTCTTTCAATTTTGTGGCCTTTTACACATTTTCTAAAAGTCTAATTATTTAATAGTATGCTATGTTAGTTTTTCTTTCAATTTTGTGGCCTTTTACACATTTTCTAAAAGTCTAATTATTTAATATTATGCTCTGTTAGTTTTTCTTTCATTTTTTTGTGGCTTTTTACTTATTTGCTAAAATCTATTTTTTATTTTTTGTGGCTTTTACACATTTTCTGAAAATATAATTTTAATATTATGCCTTGTTAGTACAAGTTTTTCTTTAATTTTTGTGGCTTTTACACATTTTCTAAAAGTGTAATCTTTTTATATTATGCTCTGTTAGTTTTTCTTTAATTTTTTGTGGCTTTTTACTTGTTTGCTAAGAATCTAATATTTTATTATTATGCTTGTTAGATTTTTTTTGTGGCGTTTTACACATTTTCGTTTTTTGTACTTTTACACATTTTACTAAAAATATCTTTTAAAAATGTTTTAGCTTTATTTTCACGTTTTGTGACTTTTTACACATTTGCTAAAAATCTAATCTTTTAATATTATGCCTTGTTAGTTTTTCTTTCATATTTTTGTGGCATTTTACATATTTGCTAAAATTTTAATCTTTTAATGTTTAAATTTCATTTTAACGTTTTGTGACCTTTTACACATTTGCTAAAGATCTAAGTTTTTAATATTATGCCTTGTTAGTTTTTCTTTTCTTTTTTGTGGACTTTTACACATTTGCTAAAAATCTAATCTTTAAATATGCTCTGTTAGTTTTCTTTCATTTTTTGTGGCTTTTTATTTATTTGCTAAAAATCTAATTTTTTTATATTATGCCTTGTAAGTGTTTCTTTCACTTGTGGCTTTTTACACGTTTTTTAAACATCTAATCTTTAAATATTATACCTTGTTAGTTTTTGTTTTCTTTTTTGTGGCTTTTTACTTATTTGTTAAGAATCTAATCTTTTAATATTATGCCTTGTTAGGTTTTTGTTTCAATTTTTGTTACGTATTTACACATTTTCTAAAAATATAATCTTTTAATATTATGCCTTGTTAGTTTTCTTTCATTTTTTTGCTTTTACACTTTTTTGAAAAATCTAATCTTTTTATAGTATGACTTGTAATTTTTTCTTTCATTTTTTGTGGCTTTAATATTATGCCTTGTTAGTTTTTCTTTTTTTATGGCTTTTTACACATTTGCTATAATTCTAATCTTTTAATAATATGCTTTAGTTTTATTTTCACGTTTTGTGACCTTTTACACATATTCTAAAAATCTAATCTTTTAATATTTTATGCCTTGTTAGTTTTTTCTTTTTTGTATGGTTTTTTACACATTTTCTAAAAGTCTAATCTTTTAATATTATGCTCTGTTTGTTTTTCTTTCATTTTTTATGGCATTTTACTTATTTTCTAAAAATCTACTTTTTTAATTTTTTGTGGCGTTTTACTTATTTGCTAACAATCTAATCTTTAATGTTATGCTTTGTTAGGTTTTTTTTTTCATCTTTTGTGGCGTTTTACACATTTTCTAAAAATCTTTTTATATTATGTCTTGTTAGCTTTTCTTTTATTTTTTGTGGCTTTATACATTTGCTAAAAATCTAATTTTTTTAGTATTATGCCTTGTTAATTTTCCTTTTTTTTGTGGCTTTTTACACATTTGCTAAAAGTCTAATCTTTTAATAATATGCTTTAGTTTTATTCTCATTATTTGTGGCCTTTTACACATTTGCTAAACATCTAATTTTTAAATATTATGCCTCGTTAATTTTTTGTGGCTTTTTACACGTTTTCTAAAAATCTAATCTTTAAATATTATGCCTTGTTCGATTTACTTTCATTTTTGTGACTTTTCACTTATTTGCTAAAAATCTAATCTTTTTTATTATGCCTGATTACACATTTTCTAAAAATCTAATTTTTTTAATATTATGCCTTGTTAGTTTTTCATTTTTGTGATTTTTTACACCTTTTCTGAAAATCTTTTAATATTATCCCTTATTAGTATTTCTTTCATTTTTCGTGGCTTTTTACTTATTTGCCAAAAATGTTTTGGTATTATGCCTTGTATATTTTTTAAAAAATTTTTGTGGCTTTTTACACATTTTCTAAAAATCTAATTTTTTAATATTATGACTTGCTAGTTTTTCTTTCATTTTTGTGTCTTTTTACACATTTAGTAAAAATCTAATCTTTTAATATTATACCACCTTAATCTTATATTTTTGTGTTTTCTGTTATCTTATTTTTATGGCTTTTTGAAAAGCTATTTCTGTTAAAATTTATTTTTTGGTAGCTTTTTTAATCTAATTTTTGTAGCTTTAAACACATTTTTCTATAAAGTTAATCATTTAATAATATTCTTCATTATGTCTGTATGTTTATTAATTTGTATTTCTTTATCTAATTTTTGTGGCTTTTTACACATTATTTCATATTTTCAAAAGCTTCTAAATAATATTGTTATTTTTATATTATGTTAATCTTTCATTCTAATTTTTTGTGGCTTTTTAATTATTCTTTCTCATTTTGTAGTTTTTTACACTTTTCTAAAACATCGTGCCTTTTATTCTTATATTTTTGCTCTTTTTTTTAATCTTTTTTGTAGACTTTTACACTTTTCTGAAACCTATATATTTTTTTTCACATGGACGACACCACTTATCAAGGCCTGGAGGCCACTCGGGGATAAGGGTTATTACTAGTACAGTTATCAATGGGACAATATCGTAGTAATTGTTAGTAATGGAGATCTGATAAAGTGTCTTACTTAAGGGGGTGGTTTATCAGAAACTTTATGTTGGACTTGAAGACATCCAAGTTGTAGTCAGGTGGGAAACAGGCAAACGGAAGAGAGTTCCACAGGCGTGCACTTCTAAGAAAGAAGCTTTGTTCATGGAATCTAAGTTTTGATTTAGGCATGGATAAAGAGTGGGGGAAATTACTGATAGTGGTTTCAGCTAGACAGGTGGTTTTTGTGAAAGATTGGCGAGTGGGTACCAGAGATTGGAGCTCAGACGAGCACTTGCCATGGAAGTAATGATAAAACAACGACAGGCTCGCAACGTACCTTCTGTGTGAGAGAGGTTGCAGGGAAGAGAAAAGGGCATTCCCCACTAGGCTACGAAGTCTATTTTGCACTCTTTCAAGGTAGGATCGGCTATTTTTAGCAGCTCCTGTCCAGATATGGCAACAGTACTCCATCCTTGGACATACTTGGCTTTTATATAGATAGAGAATTTCATCAGCAGTGAGATATCTACTGGAGCAGTAGAAGGATCACACCATTTTTCCAGCGACCTTGGCAATAGATTTGATGTACGTGTTCCATTTCAGATCAGGAGTAAAGGTCAATCCCAGAAGCTTGTCAAAACATAGAGCCTCCCCAAGACGAGAGACATTTATTTCAGTTAAATATAAGCTTGGTTTTAGATTCATTAAAAGTAACCAGTCACCTCTTCCCCCATTGTACCACGCACTCAAGATCAGAGGTGAGAAAATCAGAGAACTTTGTCATTTATTGCCTTTGAAAGTGAGAATGTGTGTGCGTGTAGAAACTTCTCAACAAACTTAATATTTTAATATCATACCTTCTTTTCTTTATTAGTTTTTCTTCCATTCTAATTTTTGTGGCTTTTTACACACATACTAAAAACTTTACCCCATTCATATATATTTTTTTTCTTTCATCTAATTTTTATAACTTTTTACAAATTTTCTAAAATCGTATTTAATATCATTATTCTTATTACTTTTTCTTTCATCTAATTTTGTAGCTTTTCTCACATGTCAAAATTTAATATTTTAATATACAGCCTTCTAATTTTCTATTTTTGTTATTTCTCTAACCTATTTTTTTATTTTTTTAAGCTAATCTTTTAATATTAAGCCTTCTCATTCTTATTATACTTTTCTTAGTTTACTTTCGTTTTGTGTTGCTTTTTATATTTTTTATTTTTTTATTTTTCCTTTCATCTATTTTCTATTGCTTTTTTCATATTTCTTTTTTCATATTTCTTTTTTAAATTTACTTTTTTTATTATTCAATTTTTACCCCAAACAAGGCACAGTACCACTTTGAAGTAGGGGCTACTATCAGAGACATAAGTTGCAGGGGTATTATGAAGGGAGATGAGCAGCAAGATGTCTGTTCACATTACACGTGAACTTCTGCATGTCAGTACAGTTGGGAAAGCAGAATCCCGGAAGGGAGTTTCAAAGTCTAGCAGTTCTGGGGAAGAAACTATTGAAGTAGAAGGCTTTCTTACACTTAGGGATCTCTACTGTGAAGAGGTGGGATTTAGCTGCTTGTCAGGTTTGTTGGGGGGGGTATTCACATTGATGGGGTACAAGTGCTTGAAGCTCGTCAGAGCATTCACCATTAAAGTACTTTTCTAAACTGTTGTCTGTTATTATATAATTCTTATAAGATTTTTGATTTTCCTTTCATCTATTTATTTCTTTTCTTTTTTTCTTCATATTTTCTAAAATCAAAACTCTAAATTCTTTGTTTCTTTTCTATTTTTTTAAACCTTTACTAATTTTACTTGCACCAAATTTTATGGCTTTTTATACATTTTTAAAGGCCTTATTTTTTAATATTATTCTTTCTTATATTTTTGTTTTCTAGTTTGTATCATATTAATCTCATATTTTTGTTATTGCATACATATTTTTATACTGTAATTGTTAAATACGAAGAGCGTTCCAAAAGTAAAGCGTCCTATTTTTTTTTATTCCACCCAAATTGATCAGAGGGAATTACTAATTACAGTGTTATAATGACACTTACGCATTCTTGACCCGAAAGTTTCATCTCTCTCTTATAGATATTGATAGTGAGACTAAGCAACAACCCTTGTCATGCGTCAGAAGCAGAGACGCGTCATTGAATTCCTGGCACAAGTGCATAGAGAATAGCGGTGACTATGTAGAAAAAATAAATTCTGGAGCACAAAGAAGTCGCTTGTTTTAATTGTACCACTCCTGTTTTCATAGCTCTTCAACTTTTTGAGATATAAAAAAATAGGAGGCTGTACTTTTGAAACAACCTTAGTATTATTATTTAGTTGTATTAGTTTTCTTTTCTTCTAAGTTTTGTGGCTTTTCTTGCATGTTTTCTAAAACCTAATAATTTAATATTATTTTTTGATACTATATATATATATATATATTTGCAATTAGTTTTCCTTTGCAATTAGTTTTCCTTTAATCTATTGTAGCTTTGTACGCTTTTTCTAAAACCTAATCTTTTAATCCTATAATTCATATGAGATTCTTATTGATTATCCTTTTATTTGATTTTTTGGGGTCTTTACATATTTTTTTTTTTTTTTTAATCAATAAATTTTATTTATTTATTCATTTATTTTTTTAGTTCTCCTTTCTACGCTGTGATGCTTTTTATATTTTTTAATAATTTTCCTTTCATATAATTTCATGACCGCATACACGTTTTCTAAAACCTAATCTTTTAATATTATGCCTTATTTTTATGTTTATTAGTGTTACTTTCCTTGGGTTTTTGCGTTTATTTCTAAATGCTAATCTCAGTAATGCATGTTTATTATTATATCCTAAGATTTATTTCATTTAAATTTTATCGCATTTTATATTTTTTCTAAAACGATTTTTTAATCTCATGCCATGACCAATGACATGCTATTTTTCTTAGTTTATCATTCATCTATTTTATGGCTTTCTCGCTCTATTTCTGAAAAACTTTAAAAATTTCCTTGGATTTTACTTGTACAGATGGAAATTCTTTTAACTTTCTTGAAGTTTTACATTTGGATTTTACCGTCACTGGATTTTTTATCTTCCACCAGACTATCCATTAATGTGTAATCACCTTTTTCTTTACCATATTCCCTCTGCTTAACTTATTTTGTTTTCAAGTAAGATCTTTGACTTATTTGTTGTTTAATCAAATACTTCTGCATGCAAAATCCGATCCCGCATTTTGCTAATTCCTACCCTCTGATGAGAAGGAGAGTATTTCTTCGAAACTCCACGGATTAAGGACTATCCATTTATCTAGTGTTTCCTTTTCAGATTAAATATGTTTTTAACTCATTTCAAAGTGTTTTTTAACATATTTCATTAACTGTTTGCTCATATTATATGCTCTATTTCCTATTTGGTATTATCGAGCTTTTATATCTGGCTGAGATAATTTTATAAATATTAATTCTTTAATATTTATAATCTACTTTAATTTTACCATCTTGGATCATTTTGGTAAATTCAATTGTAATTTTCATTTTATATATATATATATATATATATATATATAGCTTATTTTTGCTACATTTTTTACAAATTTTCTAAAAACTTGATCATTAGTTCTTCTAAATTTATATATTGTTAGGTTTCCTTTCTATTTTTTTGTGGCTTTTACAAATTTTCGAAGAGAAAAATCTTTTTAATTTAAAAAAAAAATTACCGTCATATTTTAATTCATTCTATATTTTGTAGTGTTTTACATATTTTCAGAAAACTAATCTTTGTTATAAGATCTGTATTGGTTTTCCTGTCGTCTAATTTACATATTTTCTAAAAGCCTAATTTTTTAATATTATGCCTTTTTATCTCTATATTTTTGTTAGTTTTTTAAAGTTATTTTTGTTTCTTTTTATACATTTTAAGCTTTATTATATTTATACTTGTTTTCTTTTCATCTAAATTTAAATATTATGCCTCCTTTTTTTATATTTTAATATTATGCATTGTCATTCTTTTTTCCTTATTTTTGTGGGTTTTTTTACACATTTAAAAAAAAATCTAATCTTTTATTATTGTTACTCTTTTTTCCCCTTTTATCTAATTTTTATTGCTTTTACACATTTTCAAAACTCTTAATATTATCTCTCCTTATTCTCATATTTGTATTTACTGTTTTTTTTAATCTCTAATCACTATACATTATTATTATATTTATATTTGTTTTATTTATATTTGTAGTTTTTTACACTTTAATATTGTTCTCCTTATTCTCATATTTTTTGTTTTCTTTTATATATTTTCATGATTTCAGACTTCTTTTTAACCCTAAATATTGTGCCTCATTCTTATAATTTTGATTTCTATTCTAATTTTGTGGCTTTTTGAACAACTAATTTTTTATATTATTAATTTTTATTTTTTATTTTTATATTAGTTTATCTAATTTTTGTTGCTTTTTTAACATATTTTCTCCAACCTAATCTTTGAATATTATTCTTCCTTATTCTTTTTCACTTATTATTGTTGCTTTTTTATGTTACTTTTATTGTTATTTCTGTTTGTCGCTTTTTGCATATTTTCTAAAAAAAACATTCTTTCTTTTAATATTTTCATTGAATTTAACATTTTATTACATCCTTGTGGCTTTTTTGCATGTTTTCCAAAACTGATTTTTCATTTTTCTCTATAATTATAATTTTTTTGTTGAATTATTATGAATTTTTTGCATGTATTTCAAAATGTTATCTTTTAATTTTATGCTTTTTCTCCTCTTTTTTATAAGTTACCAATGAGTTTTTTTTTGGCTTTTAGTGTTTTCTAAATTTTAATTTTTATTATTATGCCTCATAATTCTTATCTTTTCTTTTTTCTAATTTTGAGGTTATTTTATCATTTAAAGATTTTAAAATGATTAAATCTCATTTTTCATTTATTAGCTTCATTAAATACTTGTTATTTTGTATGTTAAAAACTAATATTTGAATATAATGCTTTATATTGCACTAATTTATTAGTTTTCTCATGTTTAATTAATTAATTTCTAATTTATTAGTTCCCTCATAATTTTTATAATCTTAATTTTTCATTTTCCTAATTTTGAGGTTATTTTATCATTTAAAACGATTAAGTCTTATTATTTTTGTTTCATTTAATACATCTTAAAAACTAATATTTGAATATAATGCTTTTTATTGTATTAGTATTCATCTCATCTAATTGTTTTGTACACAATTTTTCATTAATTTTAATGTTTTTATCAATTTCCCTTCATCTAATTATATTTTACTTTTTATGTGTTCTGAAAACTAATATTGTTTTAATATTATGCCTGATTAATCTTATAATTTTATAAATTATTCTTGTATCCAGTTTTAATTTTTTTTCATTTCATCCATTTTTGTGACTTTTTTTCACATTTTATGTCTTATAATTCTTGTAATCTTTTTATGAGTTTTCCTTTCATCCAATTCATATGTCATTTGACATATTTTCTAAAACATAATCTCTTAATATTATGCCTGATAAGTTCTATAATTTTATTAATTTTCTTTTCATAAAACTCTTTTGGCTTTTTGTACATTATCCAGAATTAATTTTTCATTTTTAAAATGTTTTTAATTAAAATTTTTTTTCTAATTTTATGTTTTTCATTCGTTTTCCTTTTATTAAATTCTATGGTTTTTTCTTTTTTTTTTTTTTTTTCACATTTTCTAATTAAGACTTGGAATGCTTATAATCAGTTTTACTTTCCTTTAATTTTATGTTTTTTAATACGTTTTTAACAGTTTAACCTTTATGCCATAATTGTTTTTAAAAATTATATTTCCATTAACTATTTGTTGCTTTTTATATTATTCCATTCTTATATTTTTCCTTTATCTAATTTTTGTTGTTTTTTTGCAGAAAATATTCTAGCATCTAATCTTTTGTGATGACTTATAGTTTTTATATTTGTTTTATTACATTTCCTTATAATTTTTATAGTTTTTTAAATTACATTTCCTTATTTTTATAGTTTTTTAAATTACATTTCCTTATAATTTTTTATAGTTTTTTAAATTACATTTCCTTATAATTTTTATAGTTTTTTAAATTACATTTCCTTATAATTTTTATAGTTTTTTAAATTACATTTCCTTATAATTTTTATAGTTTTTTAAATTACATTTCCTTATAATTTTTATAGTTTTTTAAATTACATTTCCTTATAATTGTTCTCCCAACAAAGGAGTGATTGAATCTAGTAATTTACTCCCATTCGTTCATTTTATTCGCACTTTTCTCAATAACTACACCTTGGATTATTTTGAAACTTTGTATAAACATCAGTCATGATAAAAGTAAATTTTTACCAAAACGGATTTTTCAGGATAACTCTGGTTACCCCGCTAGGCGGGGATTATAGGGGTAAAATTGCCCCCAAATCTTTCATCTTTTTCACTTTTCTCAATAACTGCACCTTGGATTTAAAAAAAAAAATTTGCACAAGCATTAGTCATGGTGAAAGTAAATTTTTTACACCTGCTCGGCTTGTTTTTATAATTTTCTTTTATTACATGCCCTTATAATTTTTATAGTTTTTGTTATTGCATTTCCTTTCATCTAAGAATTCCAAATAATAATAAAAAAAAAGAATGTTGTGAACAAACTTATAAATTAACCTAAAGTTAACTATATTCAAAGTGGCTCATATATGTATTTTTTTTTTTTAGCTTAGTTTAGTTTCGTATATACAAACATGTATAATAGTTTATAATTTGTTGATATTATTTTCATAAGTATGCATACACAACTTAGAATTAATTAATTTACTAATTATTAAATAGAACATTTTGGTGGAAGATTCATAAATTAATTAAAATTGTTAGTACGAATAGTTGGGTTTAATGGCTTTGTTTGATAAAAATTCCATATGGCGTAATTGAAAAATATAAAGGTATCTGCAGCTTCTCTTCCAATTTTCGGATTTTTATCATGTCAAATCACATTTCAATTCCTTTTGACGGATTGAGTGTTGCTATTTCTTCTGATGAGTTAAGGGTATAATAGATTCACTGATTGATATAATAATTAAGTGATTGATTTTGTGCTACGAAACAGATACTGTCAAGAATTGTATAAGTAAACTAAATTAAAGGAATAAATTATAAGATGGTCAACATTATGAATTTTGGAATATAACTTTTTGTCATTTATTCTCTATGTTGCTCTGTAATTACATTGAGCCTCTTAGATAACGATTGATATATAATAAGAAAATATATTTCTACAGAAATATATATATATATATATATATTAGGTTGGTGCAAAAATAATGTTTTTTGACATGAAGTTGAACATCAAAAAATAACACCATTTTTGTATTAACCTAATATCTCTCTCTATGTATATATTGCTCTTTATTTTGCAGTGGAAGATAATTTATTATTACTAGTTCATGCATATACACATCATATTATCATATATATATATATATATATATATATATATATATATATATATATATGCAATTTGTTATTTTTTAGCAATATTTAATTGTTTTTTGCATTTAATTTTGTTACCTTAGCAATGAGGTAGTTACCTGCCCTTTGCTATTGTATATAAATGTGGCGCCCCTTTTATTGACAGGAGAGTTATTTTTATTTTAAATATTTTTATAGGCATAAAAGTTATCCATGAACATGCATCAGCTGTTGTCAGCATGGATAAACTTTTTTGGCAATGTTCGAACCATGACTACACAATTCAGTCTGGCATTTTATCACTGAGCTATGAAACCATGTCAAGTTTTATGCACGATTTTATCACTTTTAAATAGAAAATCTGTTTTGTTTTGTTTTTAGTGATATTAACCTATATCAAGCCATACAAAAGTTAGCAAATAAAAAAAATAAACGACCGGATGAATCTATTTCATATATTTAGGTGAACTGTAAGTTCGTCAACTTATAGGAGGGAAATGTGCATTTCTTTCCTAATAATTACTTAAATAAACACAAGGCCAAACGACATTACTTTTAACAAAGCAATAATAAAGGGTTTATTCATAAAAGGTGAGATTGTATCTCAGACTAAAGAGAAAGAAAGTGTAAATGTCAGTTTGAAGGTGGCGTCTGCCATCAGACTGCAATCGTCAACAATTAGCAGTGGGAGGGGTGAGAGAGAGGTCTGTATAGGTCGCTTGTTGGCGTCTCTCTGGCGATCGCAGCTGAGATCCCAAAGGGCTAAAAATAGTCTTTAAGGGGACAGCTTAAATCAATGCTCCCTGCCAACCGATTGGTCAGTGTGCCCGAATCACTTTGGCACCGAGCATTGATCCGCTTGTAGTAAATAGTTTGTTAACTGCTACAAACTCTGTTTTCATTCTGTTTCCATCATGAGACATTTTTTTTTCACTCTCTGCTTTCTATATCAATCTATATATTTTTTCCTTTTTTTTTTAAACTTTCCAGTTTCAGTTGAGACGTTTTCTTTGTTATATTTTTAACTACACTGATTTTGATATTATTTCATATGAATATTAGTGGAAACACTTTTGAAACATTTTTTATGATTATTTTTGCCAGAGGCTGTGCACTCATATATGTAGGTGTGTATATACAGGGTGACCCCCCCCCAAAATGGCCCCAACTCTAATTAGGCCCCGTTTCTTAGTGTTTTGTCCAAATGAAATGAAACTTTGGTCATAACTAGCTTATTATATTCAAAACATCACATCAAAACACTAGGGTCTTTGGCCTTTTTTCTCCATTGACTGTAAAATGCTCAGAAAAACAATTGAATATCCTCTGTTTTTTTTAGGGGGTCACCATATATATATATATATATATACATATATATAGTGTTATAATGGAATAATTCCAGAAGGAAATCCGGGTATGAGAGCTCAATGTGGTAAACAGAGCAATAACATAAAAATATAAAATAATTATGTAATTTCCGTGTTGTATTTATATATATATATATATTATATATATATAGAGAGAGAGAGAGGCAAGGTTTCATTCAGTCTTGACAGACTATGGATACCCATTGTAAGGGTGCCTGTGCATGAAATTTTTGTGGCAAGAGTTGTGAACTCTCCAACCACACCTCTCCTGTGTTGACTACCAGTGGCAAGTGGAGGTGCAGGATGACTAGAAACAATACCGAGATAAGCGGAAAGCACATACAGCGCCTAGAATTCCCAAATCGTGACCCATCTGGTACTAGCCAGGCTCAACGTTGCTTAACTTCGGTGATCTGACGAGAACCGGTGTGTCAACGTGATTATGCCATATATATATATATATATATATATATATATATATATAATAAGAATTTTGTGTGTGAATTCGTTCCCTGTGGACTCTGAAACAGCTGGGCAAGTTTTTATGAAATGTACTTTATCTGTCAATGTTCTTAGATAGGTTTTGTATTGTAATGTCTTCGATAAGTATCGATAATCAAAAACATCTGATGAATGAAGAGGCGATTTCAACTAAAGTTAACGCCTTATACAGCCTAACATCACAAGTGCATTTGAGAAGTTTTATTATCACACAAACAGAAAGGTCCGATGTATAAAATCAACAGTAAATTCTTTGATGTAACAGGGTGTGTCTGAAATGAATGTTTCTGTTTAAAGCACAATTGAACCATGATACTTGACTTTTGCATTTTAAACTTAAATTGACACAATTATCACTGCATAAGCAGAAAAGCCAGGCATATAAAATCAACAGTAGATTTTTTTATATATTTTTTATCAAAACGAATGTTCCTGTTTAGAGCACAACTGATCCATGGTACTTTACTATTGCATTTTAATCTTTAATTCAAACTATTATATATAAAAATCTATAGTGGTTCTCTACAGTGCAATGTAGGCTACAATGTATTGTGGATTAAGTTACTGCGATGGGTCACCAACTAGAGCAGCCAATCAATCGGTTTGATTGAAAAATAGGTGGTTTCACAGATTTTGATTGCAATAAAAATATTGGTGTGAAATATTCGTTGATCAGCGTCTTTCATGCTATCTTCAGACACTGCTCACCTGGAATAATAGAGACAATGCCTCTATCCACTGCGTCACGGGCTAAGAAGATGAATTGGTCGAAACGTGGTGAATAGCAGTGGATAGAGGCATTGAGTCTGTACAGTTCCAGGTGAGCCTTTTGTCTGAATATAGCAGTTTCAATCCTACTCAAGTAGGTGAGAATATTAGTTGGTCAAAACGTGGTGAGACAACAACTATGGAAGGCAGTAATTACTGGGGATAAGTTACGAGACTCGGCATTCCTATCCCGTCACGGTTAATCATCTGAGGAAGGCATTGCAATAACCCTTATCCCTGAGTGGCTTCCGGGCCTTGATAAGTGGTGATCACTGTGTAAAAAAGAAAAAAAAGGCTAGAGGATAAGTTGATCGAAACGTGGTGAAACAAAAACAACTACTATAAAGATGAGGATAATTGTCTACAAAAACAATGAATGCACAAATTGTAAAGCCTCATCTCAAAGGATTAAAATAAAAAAATCTTTTTTTTTTTAAATTATATCTATCAAGGGAAGTTGGTGAGAAGCGGTGCAAATATCTTGTCTGAAATAGTGGCAGTATTTTTCCAGAATAGATAACATCATGAAGAGTAGAAAGTCTTCTATGAACATTAAACGGAAAGTGTTCCATGAATACTTCATATTATGTTAAGACATATGGTAACAAAACACGGGCACATTCACTCTCTCTTAGATAAAGTCCAAAAAAGAGTTGTCAATCTAATCGATCCCACTTCATCAACTAAGCTCCAGCTCCTGTTCTATCGCCGCAATGTTGCATCACTGTGCTTGTTTTACAAATATTTTAATGGAATGTGTTCTGATGATGAACTCGTTTCACTTGTACCCCCTCGACGTACATATCCCCGACAAACCTGCTTAGCAATAAGATCTCACCCCTTCACTGTTCCAAAAAGCTTTCTATTCTAATAGTTTCTTCCCTTGAACAGCTAGACTTTTGAATTCCCTTCCTGCTGCCTGCTTCCCTGGCTGTACTGATATGGAGAAGTTTAAATGTAATATAAACAAATATCTTGTTAATCTTTCCTAGATGACCCCAAATAGTAGCCCCTCTACATCTAAGTGGCGATATGCTTTGTAAGGGGGGAACAGGAGCAAAAAAATAAATAAAATAATGCAGCAATAGCAAAGCTAAGAGTGGCACAGTGAAAAATGGAATGCATTATGCTTAACATGAGTTTACTAGAGAAAAAAAGAAACACATGGATCAGACAGCAAACGAATAAATAACATTATCTATTATATGAATCTCAGTTGTTTGTGTGTGTGTTTGTATGTCCGTTAAAAACTTTTGTCATCCGCATCGAACAGGCACAAACTGGGTACCGTTTAAAAGAACAATCTTTCGGACACATAATATCGAAAAATTATAAAGAAAAAAAATCGTCAATTTTTTCATGTAGAAGTGTCGTTTTGTTTGAAGGGGGGGGCAGGTTTGCGACGCTGTTTGTTAATCACACGTGTGCAAACAGTCGATTCGTTGTTTCACTTTAAAAAGCTAAATTTGCAGTGTCATTGTGGTCCAATTGATAACGTGTTCGTTTATGAACTTAAGTTATGCAAGTTCACGCCCAGCACACAGCGTTTTTTTTCTGTCTTTCTCTTCGATCTTTTAAAATTCTCAACTTTTTACACGTGTCCACCACACAGCATTTTTTTTTTTCTTTTAATAAGATAAGATGGCACTCAAATCCCGTTTTTTTTAATTTAATTTTTTTTTTTTATTTAACCGTATTTTATGACTGGGCAACATAAAAACTTTGCTTGTCTCGGGAGGTAACCTGCCGACAACAGGTGAAC
This sequence comes from Euprymna scolopes, assembly GCF_053919585.1. Lineage (NCBI taxonomy): Eukaryota > Metazoa > Mollusca > Cephalopoda > Sepiida > Sepiolidae > Euprymna > Euprymna scolopes. Next base: position 96,392,515 of record NC_136502.1, read on the forward strand.
ATATAGAGTGACAGAATGGACCCCAACGCAATGGAAAAGATTAAGAGGATAGTAAAAACATGTTGGATCCTACTTTGCCATGCTTAGTTAAGGATATAATAAAGTAGAAAGAAACCAGGGAAGAGTTTCGTCACCAAGTCGCCGATCTTTGCGGCATGATCATATTGATATATTGGTTTCCATCAGATCACCAAAGTTAAGCAACATTGAACCTGGTCATTGCTAAAATGGGTGACCAATTTGAGAATACCACGCACTGTATGTAGGAGGACATCGACACCTCCCTGAAAGAGTTGCAAAAACTTAATGCTGTCATCTCCCCTAACGGGGATATACATGCGATTGGGAACCACTTGTGAATTTCATACTCCCATCAAACTTCCTCCTTTGGAGGGAGCTGGTTAAACCCGAATAGGGTTAGTGCCATTTCACACACATAAGCATAGGTTCATTTTGCTCATGTTGCAAAGATCAACAACTTTTTTGCAGTATGAGCAGAATGAACCTATACTCATGTTTTAATAAAAATTTATTTGATAATCAAATCTATTATTTTAATTTTTATATACTTCTCTCTCTGTATATTTTTCTATACTTTTGTATATTTACTCTATCTCTATTCTTTATTCTCTATTCAGCCTCTATATATCTATAGTATAATTTTTACTTTTTTTTATTTCTAATTTTTTATGTCAGGTTTTTTCTATATATATATAACCTTGCTCTTCTCTTCTTAAGCTTTGAAATACCATGAACTAAAATGTTTTCTTTATAGTTAACATGTTTTTCCTTTGATGATCAAATCAATTTTATTTAACTTTGAATTATCATCAATTGTTTCTTACCTATATATATATAACTACTTCATTTACTCACATAAAATTAATATATGAAAATATAAATTTATGCGTAAACTTTAAGTATTTACTTCAAAAGTGCTCAATACATAGGTAGAGCTAGTTAGTAAGTTATAAAATATATATGGCGATTAAGCTACACTGAATATTCTGCGTTTCATCCACTCTAGGACTCATATATATATATATATATATATATATATATATATATATATATATAAGAGAGAGAGAGTCTTGGAGATTTTTTTAACATTAAAAATTATATTAAATTAAAAATTTTAGTACTTTGTTGGAAAATTATTTAATGAGTAAGTTTGAGGGCTACTCAGACCTAGTTTGCGATCTAGTTTTAGTGATCATATTAAATTTATGATTTTTCTTAATGTTTCATTAGTGAAAAAAAAAAGAGCAAAACCTAAGCACCTTTGATACCAGAAAAGTTTCAATAAGAGGAAGGAAACGTAGCTATGCATATTGAAATACACAATATATAGTCTTGGAAGTTTTGTTTTTTTTTACCTTGAAAACTATATAAAAAAAAAAATTATTTTGTTCATCATTAGAAAATTTTGTCAGTATGTGTGTGTGTGTATATATGTATATATATTTTTCCCCTTTGTACCCATTTGTGAATTCATGGAATTTTGCCTTTTGGATAACATTGAAATATCTTCCAGTAACGAGATTCCTTTGGATTTTTACTTGTGGATACTGAACTTTTACCAACTTTTCTTGGATTTTATCGTTTTTGGATATTCTACTCTTCATTCGACCATCCATTCACGTTGAAATCATTTTCTTTTTTCCCCCATTCTTTTGGCTTTACTATTTTTTATCAGGTAAGCTCTATGGCTTACTTGTAGTTTCATTAAATACTTTGCAAACAAAATTCGATTCTGCATTTTACTAATTCCTACCCTCTGATGAGAAGGAAAGTATTTCTTTTGAAACTCTGCAGATTAAGGAAAATCCACTTAATTTGCGTTTCCTTTTTGAAAATTAAATATGTTTTTAATTCTTCTTAAAGTGTTTTAACATGTTTTGTTAATTATTTGTTCTTATTGTAAGCTCTATTTCCTATTTGGTTTTATTTAGCTTTTACATCTGATTAGAATTACTTAATATTTATAAAGTCTTGAATATTTATAATATACTTTAAGTTTGCTATTTTAGATTGTCTTGGTAAACTTAATTGTAATTCTTATTTGATATATATATATTGTGTTTGTGTGAGTTTCTTCCTCAAAGGTTCATCCTATTTTTTTTGCAAATTTCACACAAAGGTAATTTATATGTCTGGGAGTGTTTTTAGATATATTTTGTACAGAAATTCATCTGATAACTATCGAATATAAAAAAAAATCCAAACTTAAAAATAGCGTTTCTCTCTTATAGATAAAAAAGAATTTTTACAGGGGAATATTTTACATTACACCGACCAAGGGAGATAATAAAATTTCAGCAAATCATTTCTTCTTAAAAAAACACATTTATTATAATCTGGAGATATAGCTTAGTGGTAGAGCATTCGACTACAGATCGAATGATCCCCCTATTTAAGCCTGTGTGTATCTTACCATTTTATTTTAATTTTTTTTTTAATGAGTTCAATTTACAATAAAAGAGGTACTATTTAAAATCGCTGCAAATCATTTCTTAGTTTGCATATTTTATGACTAAACATTAATCAGAAGTGATTTTTCCAGGACATTCATCATCAAGCCCAAATATCAGCTGGCATAATATTGTAAACAAACACAGACAGAATTTGATGAACACCATCATTATTATTTTTTTATTTATTTATTTATTTTTGTTACAAATTAGTTCACTGGGCAAATTATTCCTTGTAATATATAATAATCAATAGAGGATTGATTCTATAATAATGCATATGCAATCTGCATAAATTAAAAAATATCATGTTTAAGCATATTGTACAACCGGGCTGCCAGCTAGTATATATATATATTATATTATACACTATCTGTACTTCCTGGGATTTAAAATTTTTATTTTCACATTTTATAAACTTATACGGAAAAAGAAACAAAATTTTAGTTGTGAGACAACTCATTTTGTATCTTCCAATTAAAACCATGAGTTATTTCCCTTGTTTATTTTGATTTTTTTTTTTTGTCATAATTGAAAGCTGTTTCCATTTTTTTTTTTTTTTTTTTTTTTAGCAGTTATCCTGTTGAGACTGCATATTTTTAAAAATTGTTACAAAGCATGTTATTATAGTACTAAGAACATGGTACAAAAAAAAAAAAAAAAAAAATTGGCTAGTTAAAATCAAAGTTTGATATGGGAGCTTAAATGCTCTTTAGGTCAAAGTTTTAAAATCTTACAAGGTAACCTTGTGTTAAAAAGATGATTCTATATGTATTGTCATTTAAAAAAAATCTAATTGTTCAAACATTTTTTGTATATTTGTAACACCAGTTGCCAATTGCCTCGAAGTGTCCTTGTAGTTTTGATATGCTGATTTTATTTTTTATTATCAAGACTATTTTATTAATAAATTGTTTTAAAAAAAAGTTTTGCGTTTTTATTTTTGATGATTAGCCTTTTGCTTCCATCCACTCCTGGTGTAACGTTGTAGTTACATGTCAACACTGACCCACATGTTGCATAGAGAGATAATCACAAAGGAACAAAAAAAAAAAGAAAAAAGAAATTTGACTTGCTCTTAATTGAAATAAAAGGCATTTATTCATGGTACTTTCCAACAACGCATTGTATCTTGTTTTAAAAGTCTCTTAGTTTGCCATGTAGTTGAGAAAACTCTGCCGTGTCAAACTCATGCTTTATCTTCTCCCACGTTGACATGTCTGCTTGTTCCGTCGCCATGTGGGTTTCAAGTCTCTCACGCTGCCCTGTCAACACCTAGTCCCGCCGTGCTGGTTTTTAAATATGTTTTCTTTCTTTCCGCTGTTATGTCTGCAGTTTGCCTAATGGCACACAGTTGACTAACCATTTATTTGTTCAAAGTTCGAATTGGATCTTATTTTAAAAGTTCTTGTTTTTAAAAGCACTGATTTGTGCTTCCAAATCCTCTGGTCAGCCACGTGTTCCTTGCTGTTGTTGCATAGTGCTTTTCTATCGCTTACCGTCCATGTGCATCCTTTTTTTTTTTTTTTTTTTTTTTTTTATTCTGCTTTTCTTTAGCTTCTCTTCCTTTGGTCTGACAATACGATACAATATACGATGAGAAGGAACACGGGCTTATACACCCAAGGTAACAGTCTCTCAATATGCATCATCTCTGTATTTGTAGCCATACACATTTCAAAAGTGTTTGTTCCCCCCCCCATACACACACACAATATTTTTTAATTTAATGAAGATTGTCCAAGTTTTAAGTAAGAAAATAATAATCTTTCATTAAATTTAAAAAAAAAAAAAATTTTTTTTGAAAAATAAAAACAAACAAAAAAACTACCCCCAAAACCTTTCTCTTCCCGGTTTCGTGTACTCATCAACCGGTTCCAATATGGGGGATCAATTTACTAGAATGTTGTATTAGAAACTGAGCACCTCCTAAAAATCTTTAGATATTGAAGGCTAGCCTGGGTTTCCAGCGTTTCCCGGGTGTTAGAAGGTGTATGTTGAGTGAAGAATAGAAAAAGAAGGTTGTAGTAGGCAGGTAGGCTCGAACTTGTGATGCAAAGGCGGAAAAGAACGTGGAGGTGTTAGTTGAGCAAAAAAAAAAAAAAAATTGGGTGTATTAAGCAGGCTCGAACCTGAAACATGCCAGAGGAAAAAGAGATGAAAAAAAACAAAAAAAAAAACAGTCTTACCGATGTGCCTACCATGGTTGTGACGTCACGGGCGGTCGAAATAATGCTTTTATGTACCGTTGTGGAAGTGAGGGTTGAATGACTTGCAGAAAATGTCAGCGAAAAAAAAACTGACCCTTCCTGTAGAAATCTGCTCAGTAAAGGGTGAAGGAATTAATGTTTTTGGCGTTTTTTTTTTTTTTTTTTTTTTTTTTTTTTTTATATTTGTCGTCCGAAGGGTCAAGCTTCAAAATGATACTGATCCCATGAAAATCCGTCGCCTCTGTCGAAAGATTTTACGAGTTATACATACATTTAAACAGACGGATGAGGTTTATATTATAGATTTTGTATTTTGGTGGTGGTGGTGGTGGGGGAGGGAGATAATCAACAATAATCCGTGAAAAAAAGAAAAGTAAAAAAATATAAAGGTGTGTACATTGTACAGGTCAACTTAAAAATGTCCTCGGATAACGTTTGTACTCTGCATATATATGTATGACAATTCTAGCGGATGAAATCTCAGTATGCAGAATGGTGCCAGTTCAATAAAGAGTTTGATTTCAAATGGCCAAATCGTCTCATTTCTTTATTTCGTGTAACTTTACACTGTGGCCCCATTTACTTGTTTATCTTCCAATGTCGAAGTAACTCTAGAAGGGTACATCGTTTAGGACTGAACCTTGTAAAAAGACGTGGCACAATGGATAAAAGCCTTAAAGAATAATCAGTTCTAAGTGACAGCCTTTTAGAGATTGAAGGTTCAATTCTGAGTACCATACTATGATACAGTTAGATTATTTAAGCCATTCATTGCTAACAAAACAACAGTCAGCTATCCCATATGGATTGCATTTTTTTTTTTTTTTTCACAAAGGAGTCACCAATTATCAAGGCCCAGAGACCACTCAAGGATAAGAGTTAATGAGTGTACAGTAGTCAATGGGAAAATATCAGAGTAATCATTAGTGGTGGACAGTAGTCAATGGGAAAGCAGGAAAACGGAACAGAGTTCCACAGGTGTGCAATTCTAAGAAAGAAACTTTGTTTATGGAATCTACCTTTAGGTTTAGGCACAGATAAAGAGTGGGGGAAATTATTGATAGTGGTTTCTGCTAGACGAGTGTTTTTCGTGAAAATCAGGCCCGGAAGGACCATAGATTGGAGCTTAGATGACCACTTGCCATAAAAATAATGATAAAGCAGAGACAGGCTTGCAACATCTATACTGTGGAAAAGAGGTTGCAGGGAAGAGAAAAGGGCATCGCCCACTAGGCTACAAAGTCTATTTTGAACTATGTCAAGGCAGGATAAGCTACTTCTAGCAGCTCCTGCCCAGATGTGGCAACAGTATTCCATCCTTGGGCACACTTGGCTCTTATACAGGTAGAGAATTACATCAGCAGTGAGATATCTACTGGAATGGTAGACCGATTCTCAGCAACAGATTTGATGTACGTGTTCCATCTCAGATCAGGAGTAAAGGTCAGATCTTTCCAAAACATGGAGCCTCCCCTAGATGATGAGAGCCATTCATTTCAATTGATACCAGACTGGGATCAGAGTGTTGATGACGTAAAGATAGAAGCTTGGTTTTAGATACATTAAAATTAACCAGCCACCTCTTTCTCCATTGTATCTTGGTTTGAAATTCCACACAGATTCCTAAGTTCAACAGAAAGATTCCAAACTCTGACAAAGCCCACTTGAAGAAGGTTGGAAGTTATATTGTTAATGTTACAGTTATAATTACTAGAATTATAGAGATCTTCCTTAAGATTCCAGTTTCTTTTCATGTCATACATAAGACCTTGGTATCTCGTTATCTTTTCCATTTCAGCTCTGTTTAATCCAGCATCATTGTGAGCACTAACTTCTACTAAGGTTGCTCCTTTCTTCTTGTCTCACATGACTATGACTATGGCTTTATTTTCTAGGTATGTAGCTGTACAAATTGCATAGTCATCGTGGACGGTGTACGACTTATTTCCAACTGTTCTTTCTGATATATGTTCACAGGACTTGCTGCTGCGTTCGATATTCAACTCTTTACAGATCGTTCCGTGGAGATATTCACACACTCCATTGTGTTGCATTGTATAATAGCCATCACCCAGCAGAACCTTAATGCTGGATGTCAGGTGGCTCACTTCTGTGCGACAGAACCTTCACTTGCTGCCATTGCTGAGGCCACTCATCTTTTTATAAGTATTTGTCATCAAGCCTTGATCTTGGGCAGCCATTATAATTTTCTCCTGACCATAGTGCAATGATCCTCTTTTTAGCCAGTCTATAGAAAGGTCCCAGTTTGTGTTATTAATATGCTTATTTACGCTTGTCTATATGCTATCGTTTATTTATTTCAATGATTAGGCTCTTCCATGATGGCATGACAAGTCAAGTTCTCCACAACAGCATAGCATCTCAGAATTGAGATTAGCAATGGAAAAGTTATAATCAGGCTGCACACTAGCATCAATACAATTCAACACCTTCACTTGCATGCTGCCTCATGCAGCGAAATACCTGCAGCAATTGCTACTGTCTGGATAGCTCCCTTTTTGACCTGTATCGACTCAATTCCAAGACCAAGAAGAGCTTTCTAGACTTCATCCAAGAAGTTCTCTTTGCTGACAACTGTGCTCTCATGGCGCATGCTAAATTCCATCTGCAATTGATGCTAAATCATTTTTCAGAAATCTCCAAACTGTTTGGCCTAACAATCAGCTCAGTAAAACTGGGGTGCTCTGCCAACCTGCACCAGAAACAAACCACTAACCCCCAATTGATAACACTCAGCTGAAGACTGTGGGACATTTCCAATATCTAGGAAACACCATCTTCTGTAACAGCTCCTTCGACAGAGAAATCTATGCACTGATTAACAAAGCCAGATGAGCTTTAGGAAGACTCTGAAACAATATGTCACTAGGCCGAGTGGTCCTAGACGTTGTATCAAAGTTTACAGTTACCCAAAGGTGCTGAGTTCAATCCTGAACGAAGGCAGTGAAAAAGTAACATTGAAAAACAGAGAATCAGCAACTATGTCCCAAAGCCTAGCTGGAGTCCGAACACGGTACCCCCGTAATAATAATAAAGGGTTGGGTTCGAGACTCCTAACAAACCGTTCACCTGACGAAGGCCGGAGGGCAAAACGGCCGAAACGTTGTGACAATAACAACCAAGATGAGGAAGTCAGTCCGACAATCTCAATCAATGAAAACAACTCATCTCAAAAATACAGACAATTAAATGCTTGGCAATCGAAAAGAGGCAATGACTTTTGAAAATATCGGCGAAAAAAGTGATTTCTCCCTGTAGAAAAGTGCCTAGTTAAAGGTGTAGGAATAAATGTTTTGGGCCAATTTTTTGATATTTGTCATCCGAAGGGTCGAGCTTCAAAACTATATCGATCTTGTGAAAATCCGTCGCTTTGTCGAATGTTTTTGCGAAACATACATCCATACATACATACATTTAAACAGATATTTGCCCTTTATATTATAGACTAGCAGAGGGTACCCAGTGTTGCCCGGGTGTTTAGTTGTGAGTGTGTGGGGGTGGGGAGCTAAAATCAAAATAAATCGAAGTAATAACCTTGTTTAAATTAAAACAATGTTAAAACTTCTAAAAAAAAAATCGGGAGGAAAAAAAAACAATTAAAAAATTTTTTTTTTTTTTTTTTACAAGGTGGTCACCACTTATCAAAGCCAAGAAACCACTCAGGGATAAGGGTTATTGTGTGTATGTTAGTGTTGAGATTTGATAAAGTGTCTTACTTAAGGGAGCGGTTCATCAGGAATTTGTTTATGTTGGACTTGAAGACATCCAGGTTGTAGTCAGGTGGGAAACAAGTAGACGGAACAGAGTTTCACAGCCGTGCACTTCTGAGAAAGAAACTTTGTTCATGGAATCTACGTTTTGGTTTTGGCACAGATAAAGAGTGGGGAAAATTTTTGACAGTGGTTTCAGCTAGACAGGTGCTCCTCATGAAAGATTGGCGAGGGGGTACCAGGGATTGGAGCTTAGACGAGCACTTGCCATGGAAGTAACGATAAAACAAAGACAGGCTTGCAATGCCTCTCCTGTGGGAGAGAGGTTGCAGGGGAGAGAAAAGGGCAACCCCACTAAGCCACGAAGCCTATTTTGTACTCTGTCAATGCAGGATAGGCTGTTTTTAGCAGCTCCTGCCAAGATGTGGCAACAGTACTCCATTCTTGGACGTACTTGGCTTTTATATAGATAAAGAATTGCATCTTCTGGAACGATAGAAGGATGCTACCATTTTTCCAGTGACCATGGCAATAGACTTGATGTACGTGTTCCACTTCAGATCAGGAGTAAAGGTCAAACCCAAAAGCTTGTCAAAACATGGAGCCTCCCCAAGATGAGAGCCATCCATTTCAATTGTTGCCAGATGGGGATCAGAGCGTTTATGATGTAAAGATAGAAGCTTGGTTTTGGATGCATCAAAAGTAACTAGCCACCTCTTCCCCCACTGTACCACGCGCTCAAGATCAGAAGAGAGAGAATTAGAGAGACCCTTGTCATTTACGGCCTTTGATGTGTTGCCATAGATGGTCGTGTCATCAGCATAGATGTCAACGAATGATTTAGATATGTGTTTTGGGAGATCATTGATGTAGATCAAGAAGAGAGTTGGGCCTAGGATGGACCCCTGAGGGATTCCAGCATTAATACTGTGGGCCTCTGATTTCTGCCCATCAACCACTACTCTTATGAACCTATAGGAGAGAAATGATTTAATGAGGTGTTTGTTCGCACCTGACCTCCATAGAATAGAAATATGTCACAAAGTTTAACAAGGTTTTTTAATATAGATCCACAGAATATTGTGATAAGTGTTTCAGTATGAACAGGTATGGTATAATAAATTATGGGGTTTATCAATTTTATTTTTACTTTCATCATATTTTGCTTTGGTTTTGATACCCCCAAATTTACAACTCTTCCTTTTTATAACCTATCATACTTTCATAAATCAGAGTCCATTTTCTGTAGGTTGTTTTTGAACCCAGTCAACGACGAGTACTTTTGCTAGTATATATATATATATATATATATATATATATATATATATATATATATATATATATATATATATATAAGAGCAAATAGTTAATAAAACATGTTTAAAAACACTTTGAAAAAGAGTTAAAAACATATTAATCCGCAGAGTTTCGACGAAATACTTTCCTTCTCATCAGAGGGTAGAAATTAGCAAAATGTGGGATCGGATTTTGCATACAAAAGTATTTGATGAAACTGCAAGTAAGTCAAAGATCTTACTTGATAACAAAAAGTGAAGCAGAGGGAATATGGTAAAGAAAAAGGTGATTTCACGTGAATGGATAGTCTGCTGAAAGGTAAATTATCAAATGACGGTAAAATCCAAAAATAAGGCAATGGCTGAATCCTTAAAAAATGTCGTCTAGTTTGGAATGGAATTAAACCAAACCTGAATAGTTATATTTAATGCTACTAAGACAAAGCTCCTTTCCTTTAACCATTATAACAGACTTTTTCAACCACTGATTTTCACAGCTGATAACATCCTTCTCGAGATTCCAACGCTCAAACTCCTTTACCTAATATTCAAACTTAATCGGATAGCGCTAAGTTTGCTGCAAAGAAAGTGGGCTGTCTTTACTAGGCTAGAAAACTTTTCATATCTGCCAGTTGGTTATCCTATATCTCTATAAAAAAAAAAGTATTCTCCACTCATGCATTGTCAAGTATTGTTTCTATATTTAGGCTGATGATGCACGAGTCACTAGTAACTGTAGCCTAATAGGTCCCTTGCTGTCTACCAAACCCCAATCCCTGTCTCATCACAGGATCAGCTGCGTAAATTTAACATAAAATAATCATTTCCGATCCATTCTAACTTTTTAGAGCAGTTAAATATAACATATATACATATATAATAGTAACGCTAAGTTCGAATTTCGCGGTCGTAAATCTTAAAAAGTAGACCCCTTCCCCCCAAAAATGCACAAAATTTATCTTCCATAAAAATGTCCAACTGTACTAAAACGCTAGAATGGCCCGCAAAAAGAGGATTCATAAAATTAAATTTATATGCGAAACTGATCCCCTAACTTAAATCCATTTTTTCCTGACAAATTTTTGTGTTCACACATAATCGTCTAAAAAAAAAGTAGAATCTCGATTTAGGGGCGTGCATGCATGCCTTAGCTGAAGGTGTTAATCTACCCCTCCCCCCTCCAAGCGTTTCAATTAATTACTATAGATTAGACACTAAAAGTTTATGTCCAAGAAATGGTATTTATGAAAATCATAATTATACGTCATATAATATCAAACGGTGTCAACTCTTAAATGTCCCCGTTAAATTTTAGTCCGTGTTTTGGAATGAGACTTTTTTTTTTTTACATTAACAGGTGCTCCTTTTTTGTAAGAAACAAATTAACAAAACATAAACGTAAACACTTGTTTAAATATCAGTTTGTTTATTAATACGAAGATAAATTGTATCTTTTGTAGAAATAATTAAAATATAACTATATTAAAAACTATCTGGGTCAAAGATTCATTCTATGTAAGTATGTATATATATATATAAGTATATATATATATATATATATACATATGTGTATATGTGTGTATTTTGTTTTGACTTGTGGCTGTGGTAGCCTCGGCTTAAAAATGGCGACTGGAGCAATTCTTCCGTATTTCGTTGATGTTTGAACTGCAGGAAGAGAAAATACGGATTTATCCATTTTATTTACTCGGCTTCAACCGAAGTTTTAGTTTTTATTGGCCTTCATAAACTGTTTTCTTGTATTTATTTCACGTGACTATTTGGTTATTTCAGCCCAAAAAGCTGATATACCTACATCGCCAACAACAAGTCAAGAATAATGACGCTTTATAATAAATAAGTAATGTTTATTTAAAATAATAATAATAATAATAACAACGTGTTTGTGGACATCCGGAAAACAAAAAAGTCTATATTTTTTTTGTGGTTGTTATTTTTTTTTCTAACTTGTGAATTTCTTTTCTACGATCACAAAGAAAAGGTGAGTAAATGTCTATTTATTATTATTTTTTTTTAAGAAAAAAAAAAAAAAAATTTTAATCTCGAATTTGTTGCTTCTCGGCGAATCCGACTCGAGTTTAAAAATTCAAGATGGCGAATTGTAAACAAATATAAATTATATACTTTTTTTTTTGTATATAAACAAAAGTTTTTGTTTTTATTATTATTATTATTCCTTTTAAATATGTAAATCCCTATAATTTTAAACTGATAAAATGATTTAAATAAAGATCCAGAACATTAAATAATTTGATGTTTGTTTCTTTTCCTAAATTGAAACTATTTTTCTTGATTGACTTATAACAGAACCAATAACCATTCCAACCTGCTAAATTGTTGTTATAGTAAACTTGATAACCTTTTAACGTTTGATTTTTATTAAAAATTAAATTATTTTAATAATGTTATTTTTTTAGTTCCGTATTCTATAAATGTGCCACAATTAAGGATATCAAACTTAAATCAAAATTTTTCAAATAGTATATTTTTGGAAGTAAACTCACAAACGTGAAATTATTTAAATATTTTTAGCATTTTTAGCGACGTCATTGTTTTTTTGTTTTTTTTTTCAATTAAATTTTAAGACTTTTTGTTTTAAATGACTCGATTCTATTTTAAATGTGGATGATTTCTTGATACTTATACAGAATTCGGACGTAATATTGCTGACGTTATTTAGAAACCCATTCTTAACATGGGGAGGGTGTTTTAAAAAACTATTAGGTACTTTCACCTAACAATTTAATAAACAAATTATAACGTAAAACTTGAATTCAACTTGAAAATACTCTTAAAAAAAAAAGCATGGTGTTTTCTATGCTTAAGTACCAAGATTTGGTTTTAAGAAAACGTATTTTATTTATTTATTTATTTATTTTTTTACTAAGGATGGATCATTATCAATATCATCCTCCCCTAAAGTTGTTACTTTAAATTTTGTTTATTTTTAACTTCAATGGAAGTTAACTAAAACAAAATACAAAGTTCTCTTGAAAAATAAATAAATTAAAAAAAAGAAAAAAGTCCTCACTTATTTTCTTAAGTTCTCGGTGAGAACAGTTAAACACGACTTACTCCACCAAAAACAGATACTCTGGATTTGGAGAGACAAAATGTCTCCTTCTAGAAGGATTTCTGGTGCTTGAGTTTACGGGTCGTACTAATTTTGGATAGGATTTTAATGTTAAATTCACTGTTTATGGTTTTTGTTTATAAAATTGTTAAATGAAAGTATAGAATAGTTTAAAAAAAAAAAACGTCTCCCCCTGTTAAGAATGGCTTTCTAAATATTATTTCAGCACGTTTTGTAAACTGCACAAGTACCGAGGACAGAAAAATTGAAATGTAATATGAGAACAAATATTGCACTTTAATCCTACCCCCTATGTATGTCAATATTGAATTAAATCTTTATATTTTTTGTTTTAATTCTGCTTGTCTTCAAAGATCAATACCGGTAGAAATCTTTCTAGACGGAGGTAATTTAATTTGTCCGAATCCAGAGTGTATCATTTTTTTTTTTTTAGGGGGGGGGGGCTAGATATCGCCCTCAATTAAAAGCCGACCTTGTGTCTAACTTTGCCCTTATGGGGAGGTAAGTAAATTAGAAATTTTGGTGCTTGTTTTTTTTGTTTTTTTTTTGTTTTTTTAAATGTGGTTTCAAGCAAAAACAACAGTACTTACTTGTCACGCCGAAAATAGTAATATATCCAAAACTTAGGAAAATTCATTCAGTAGAAAATTATTTATAGTTAAAAGTAATTTTGGTACTAAATGCAGTGAATGCACTTATTGATCCGGGCTGAAATAATGTTAAGAAAGCCGTTCTTAATATGGGAGTGTTTTGTACCTTTTCTGTACTTTAACATTACAATTTAATAAAAACAAATATCATAAAACTTTAAACTTGAAAATACTATTAAAAAAAATAGCGAGCGCAGAAGTGCACTGCACTACTGCAGTACTGCAGTAGTGCAGTACTAGCACCGTAATTTTTACGGAAAATTGGAAGAAATTGCATTTTTTCTTAGATGTGAACACATTGAAGATTGCGAATGCAGGGGACATACTTATCTCCCTTTGTGCCACTTTAATGGCTTACGTAGTGTTTTAGACCATGCGATAGACTTTTTTTTTTCACTAAAAACACATTAGCAGTTGTTCTACTTGATGAATTTTCATGTTTTTTAATATATTACTATTTTCGACATGACAATTAAGTACTGTTGTTTTTGCTTAAAAGCACATCTTAAAAAAAAAATCGATCTGTTGATATCTTGACAAACACCGAAATTTTCAAAATATTGCAAAAGAATTTGAAAATTTCAACTCGAATGAAAAGCGCATTTGGGATGCTAGAAACGTACACAACCCGTTTGCCAACCAACTTAAAATGTTGTTTTTAAATATTTTATTTATTCTATTGCAGAAATTTATTTTGAAATATTTCCTTGGTACTTCTACAGTTTATCACCGAAAATAGAGACACCATTTTTTTTTTCGGGCACCTGTCATTAAAATTAGAGGGAGAAATCAGTATTTTAAACTATGATCGGAGTAGGAAAAAAAAATACAAAATTGTTTTATTAAAATTATTTTACGCAAACTTTTCAATAAATCTCTTTACAATTATATTTTGATACATTTTTATACAATAAATATTTTGGTTTTCAAATAGCGCTCCGGCCTCCGCCCAGTTTAAACAATTATGAATTTTCATTTTCTGTTTTTAGTAATATATATATATATATATATATATATATATATATATATATATACACGTTTCATGAAAAACTTTCCCGTTTTCATTAATTATTAAATCGAAAAATTTCCAATTAAACAATTACGGATATATGTTCTCTTTCACTTTCTTTATTTTATTTATTTATTTTTTATAGTTCTTTCCAGAAGTAATTAATATCTAGTTTATTTTTTTTTTTATTTATTTATTTCCTACTTCGGTCATAGTTTAAAATACTGATTTCTGCCTCTGATTCTAATGACAGGTGCCCGAAAAAATGGGGTCGCCATTTTCGGCGATAAACTGTAGAAGTACCATTTTCTTTTTTAAGGAAAGGAGACACCACTTTTAATATCCTCATAACTAAAAAAAAAAAAAAAATTAAATGAAAATAAAAAACGCAGTTTGGTAAATACTTAAGTTTTAGTTGCATGCTAAGTTAGAATAACGTAGTTTAACAGGAAAAGTAATTTAAAAACTATATATATAAAAAATGATTTAAATTTGTTGATGCTCATGCACTTAGGTTACCGTGTCATTAAAAAAAAAAAGAAAATACTTTCAAGTTAAATTGACAATACACGAAATCCTTTTTTTTTTTTTTTTTTTTATTAAATTAGCAGTTCAGCCCGGCTTTGCTCGGGCCCTATGTACTGTTCATAACTTTATGTGAAGATGTGTATATATATATATATATATATATATATATATATATATATATATATATATATATATTAAAAAGTTTGACTCGTGTCCAGGTAACCTACATCTAAAATTTCAAGTGTTTAGACCCAAAATTTGGTTTGGTAGTGTTTGCAAAGGTCAATCTTTCAATTTTGATCTCTTGGCAGCCAAATTTTCGCCCAAAAAACTGATTTAAAAAGCTTGCTGCATGTTTGAATACACTTTCTATAATAGTTCAAATATTTAAACCCAAAATTGGCTGAATAGTTTACTAGAGACTGCAAAGGTAAAATCTTAACTTTGACCCCTTGGCTACCAACTTTTCGGCCAAAAACCGATTAAAAAGCTTGCCCTATGTCTGAATACATTTTATGTAAAATTTCAAATGTTCAGACCAAAAATTGTCTGAGTAATTTGGTAGAGACTGCAAAGGTCATTTTTTATAACTTTGACCCCAATGTTGACCCCTTAACATTTATTGTTTTGGCCTCAAATGAAATTAAAAAGTTTTGATCGATGTCCAAGTAACCTACGTCTAAAATTTAAAGTGTTTAGACCCAAAATTGGCAGAGAAGTTTGGTAGAGTTTTCAAAGGTCAAATCGTTGAACTTTGACCCCTTGACATCTAAATTTCTGGCTGAAAACTGATTAAAAAGATTTTCCCAAATCTCAATACCCATTATGTCAAATCTCGAGTCTGTAGACTGAAAATTGACAGAGTAATATGGTATGGAAATACGCACACACACGCACACACACACACACACACACACACACACTTTCACTTTTATAGATATATAGATTGTTCAGTGAAAGTACAGAATAGTTACAAAATACCCCCCCCACCCATGTTAAGAATGGCTTTCAGAAGTAATAACATTATGTTAGCACGGTAACATAAATGCATAAGTACCAACATTTTGTTTATGAAATTGTTAGACGAAAGTACAGAAGAGGTAAAGGAAACCTCTTCCCCATGTTAAGAATGGCTTTTCTAAAAAACTTTATTTAGAAGCCATTGAATGGCTTGTAAATAACCAGATTTTCAGAAAAGCAATTGGACAAACTCGATAATTCAAACTTTCGAAATTCATGTTGTAATGCCTGCGATTTCCTATTGATCGCTTCAAAATGATTTTCTTCATAGAAATAGGGGTACTTATGCATCTATGTTGCCGCGCTATTTTAAAAATATTTTCAAGTTAAATTCGATTTTAATGATAAAATATGGTTAAAAACTCGCTCAATATATGTTACCGTGACGTAGGCTGACATATATTCGGTGGGTTTTTAACAGTGTTTTGCATATTTTTTATTTTTAACTCCTTTTCCCAAACTTACCGTGTCAAAGAGATATTCGGGGGCAATTTTAAATTTTCCAATACATCGGTAAACACTGTATGTTTTTCGAGCTGAATAAGCATGTTACATTAAATAAAAACACTAAAAAATATCCAATTAGGTAGAAAAGTAACTCATCTTGCCTTTGATAAACTTTTTTTGTTATATATTTGTCTTCTAACAACTTTTTCGAATCTATGTGTACAGTAATACAAACCCTATTTTTTATTTCTTAATCTAAAAGCAATAATTAATGGTCAATCAATGTCCGCTAGAGTACCAACTAATTTGATTTTTAGAGTTATTCGGGTCTGTATTCCGTATTGTTTTTACTGATCATAAAATGATGGGGAAAGGAGTGGCTGGTTACTTTTAATGCATCGAAAACCAAGCTTCTATCTTTACATCATCAACGTTCTGATCCCCATCTGGCATCAATTAAAATGAATGGCTCTCGTCTTGTGGAGGCCTCAAGTTTTGACAGGCTTCTGGGCTTGACCTTTACTCCTGATCTTAAATGGAATACGTACATCAAATCTGTTGCCAAGACCGCTGGAAAAATGGTGGGATCCTTCTATAGATCCAGTAGATATCTCACTGCTGATGCAATTCTCTATCTATATAAGAGCCAGATACGTCCAAGGATGGAATACTGTTGCCACATATGGGCAGGAGCTGCTAGAAAAGACTTGTCCTGCCTTGATAGAGTTCAAAATAGACTTTGTGGCCTGGTGGGAGATGTCCTTTTCTCTTCGCTGCAACCTCTATCTCACAGAAGAGATGTTGCGAGCTTGTCTCTGCTTTATCGTTATTTTCATGGAAAGTGTTCAACTGAGCTTCAATCTATGGTCCCCCCTCGCCAAACTTTCACAAGAAACACTAGACTAGCTGAAAACACTATCAATAATTTTCCCCACTCTTTATCTGTACCTAAAACTAAACATAGATTCCATGATCAAAGCTTCTTTCTTAGAACTGTACGCCTGTGGAATTGTCTTCCGTTTTCCTGCTTTCCAGCTGTCTATAATATGGTTGTCTTCAAGTCCAACGTGAACAAGTTTCTGATGAGCCGTTCCACTTAAGTTAACAAATTTACCGAACTTCCATTACTATTGATTACTATATTGTCCTTTTGACTACTCTACACTCTTTAACCCTTATCCTTGAGTGGCTGATCGGCCTTGATAAGTGGTGACGCCTATGTAAAAAAAAAATAAAATAAAAGCTGTCGGTAAATTTACTGTTAATTTTATAACACAACTCTGAGGATTTCTGTAAATTGCTTGAACAACCTTTGTAACATAGCAAATGCATGCGAAATGACGTCACTAAAAAGAAAGGTATTTTTGAAGGCTTATAATGTAGGAATGTACGGTCGTTATGAACAAATAAATGAATGATAAATAATTCAATATTTTATTATATAATTTATTTATATTTATTTATCTACCTGAATTTTTTTTAACTGTGAATAATAATAATAAAAATTCAGGTAAATAAATATAAATAAAAATATGACGAGATCCCTGGCGACACCAGATGATCTTGCTTTTCAAATAGAGGAAGAGAAGATGGGAGAGGATGAGGTATTGTCAGGGGGGGGGGCCATGCTGACACTTAGTCAAGGAAAAACAGCTGTTTATGAGATTCCTGTCCACCAGAAAAGGGTAAATATTTCAATGAGAAAAAAATATAAATAAATATGATAATAGATAATAGTTGCTCTTAAGCGATTTTAATTTCCATTTTGTACTTATGTAGCGATAGGAAGAGGCAAAAATGTCCAGAAGAAATAAAATATTTCAATGGGAAATAAATAATTATCGCTTATCACATCAGTGCCGGGGTGGGGTTTTTAAGAGAAAGACAAACGAGAATTGTTCCTATATCACGACTGTTATACATCTATCAACAACGGAAAGGTTGTTTTTAAAATCTCTGTTAAGCGAGATGAAGAATGGGGGTCAAGAGTAGGGGTCACCGCCAAGCATTGTTCGACCTGGGGTGACTAATCATGCCTAATTGGTAATAAGTAAAAATCTCGGTGCAGGTGGGGGTTGAGGTTCGGTAGAGATAAGCTCTAAGAGAAAAGAAAGAATAACTCCAGAAAGGTGGAAGGGGAATTTCTGATTTGATAAAAACGATTGGCTTTTTAGAGTTAGTCCTTTTTACTGGCTGGCATTCGAGGCGTCCACATCGCTCTCACTCCGCCTTGGGGTGGGGGGAGCGAAACCCTCATAAGAGCTAAGTTGAAAGGCTCTTGTTCTTAGCTAGGAATTTAATTAGAGGAACTTAAGTTATACAACCTGCATCATGAAGCTTGGACCAAAGAACTCCACGATAAACAAGTGTAAAACGATTTATGAATAATTATTTTGTTTCGTTATATAAAAATGTCCCAGAGTTTTTTCTTGTTTCTTGATTGCCGGCCTGAATGAAGATGCAGTCTATTTCAGGTATGCCCTGACGCCAGATGATGAATGAGATAGACTGGATCCAGCACGAAGCCAGAATGACGGCCGAAATCGACAATCTTGCCACACGGACTTGGGGTCATGCACATTTCGCGTGCCCTGAGCAGCAGAAAGATATTTTCCAGTGACCAGTGGGAGTCTGGTCACCCCTGAGGGGGTCCACCACTAGACAAGTAAGAGTGTAGCCCTGCTGGGTTGCATCTACGCTCCTGTGAGCTGGGAGCAACGAACACGGCCAGAAGTACATCACAAGTATGCTCCCGTGAACCAGGTTAGCGACGGATGCGGCCCGGCCTTCGGACAAGAGAGGGTGTTAGGGTTATAAAAAAAATATATAAAAAATATTGAATTATTTATCATTCATTTATTTATCTGTTCATAATGACTACATTCTTGCATTGTAAGCCTTCAAAAATACCTTTTATTCTTCAACAATGCTTCAAGCAACCTACACAATACTTCTTACTTTAAAGAAGAAGTTCACATTAGAGACAAAAAAGACTGCTCAGAATCACGTTTGACGCTCGAGGGATGTCACAGCAATAACGAGAGAATGAGAAAATAAATGTTGTTATAGAACAAAGTAAAACGCAAGTTGAAGTTCTTTTCTATTCTTTGTCTGCTTTGCGACTGAGCATACGTGTTAGTTTCCAGACATTACACCTTCACCAATCACTTGATAATGAACAGTACTATGAGAGGATTGAAAATGATGAATTAAATGATCATAATTATTTAAAGGAGACGGCTCTACAAGTATTTGTTGACATTGGACTTTAAGATGACCATATTGTTAACTGCAGGGAAGGAGTCCTCTAGTAATATGTTCCACAGTTGGCTCTTGGAAAGAAACTAGCTATAGTGTTAGCATTACAAGTTGATTTTTTTTTTTTTTTTAGATAATTGTTATTTTATCAACTTGCATGAAAAGAGCTATGTAAAAGATGCTTAAAACCGTTTGAATTATGCAAATACCATCAGTAGTTCAAAAGTTATAAGAATTTTAAGTGACAAAATTTATGCTTTTCCGTGGACATTTATTTTTCAAGCTATTCTCATGAAACTTGACACTCTTATGTAAAATGTGTGCTCTTTGTGATTATGCAGTCAAATTTGATGTATCTCTTTACCATAAGCCATGAATTATAAATTCAGATGTACAAATTTCAATTTTTTTAAAACTGGCACACGGTATCATACAGTGGATGTCAATTCACGAACAAAACTAAGTATTATAGTGGTATTTAAATACAGCTTTATTGAGAATAGGCATTTTCTTGCCTCCTCATCAAAGGAGAGCTTAATCTTGGATGTAGCCATTGAATGCCTAAAGAGCATTCATAGCCGGTATTTGCTACTCCCCTCAAAGAAAAAAAATTGAGTAAATATGAATTAATCTCAAATAAATCAAAGAAAATTTTTCATATAGATTTTGGATTTCTGTAAAAGATGGAAATTCCCATAGTCGACTAGTACTTATGCATTTTGGGACCAGTCCAATTTTCAATTTTGTAAATCCTTTCTATCTGGCCCAAAATATACCCCTATTTTCTGAGATGCAACCATAAATCGTACTCTACATGAATCTTCAATGTAACTTTCACAGTACCAGGATACCAGGAATCCTGATAAGCAACAACTATATATTCACTAGTTGATGGTAATTTTTGTAATTTTTATTCTGTTGTTTTACTGAAAATTCAATTAAATAAACAAAGAAATAAAAGTAATTTTTTACCTTGTTTCCACTTTAACATTTAAAATGATTACTTTTGCAGGTTTTAGGGTATGCTGAAAACGAATATCGCATTTAAATTTTCTGCAAATAAGTAGTTTTTTGGATATTAAGCAATGTCATTTCTTATGTTATTGCTGGTGGCCATCTTGGTATGCGCAAACGCAACCCTGAGAAACTATGCACAAACGCGCATACCAAGATGGCCACCAGCAATAACATAAATGACATTGCTTAATATCCGGAAAGCTACTTATTTGTGGAAAAGTTAAATGCGATATTCGTTTTCAGCATACCAGAAAACCTTTAAGGTAGTCATTTTAAAGAAAAATGTTAAGGTGGAAACAAGGTAAAAATTTACAAAATGCATCACAGTGAAATTTTTTATCAAACTGCCTAATTATTATTATTATTTAGATATCCTCTGTTAAAAAAAAAAACGGTTTGTTTTACAGATTCAAAAAAATGGTCTTGACAATGAGTTAAAAATAAATTCATTTCACAATATCTTTTTTATTGTTAGTGTTAGGTGAAAGTACAGAATAGTTAACAAAAAACACCCTTCCTTCCCCATGTTAAGAATGGGTTTCTAAATAATGTTATTATTTCAGCATGGTAGCATAAGTGCACAAATACCTTTTATTTGTTATATATTTGTTGTTTTTTTGACCACTAAAAAACACAATTCTACCTTAAGTACAAATAAGAAGTTAAACGCATCTACTTAAGTACATTGTGGTTTTTTAACGCTTTTAGTGCATGTGTACTAAAAGCGTTAAAAACAACAAAATAGTATTGTTTGGAAATCAAATTTGAAAAACTTGATAATAATTTTTTAAATTGACAAACTCAGAATAAAAAATGACTAGTCTAGTAAGACAGTTTCTATTTTTAAGAGAATACTTTAGTCAGCTCAGCGCATGACGCGCTTAGCGACCGTTTTTCTGTAAGCGGATTTTTTTTCTATAAAAGATAATATTTTAAAGAAAATTCAGCAATTAATAATTATCAAATATTTACATATCATACATGAAATTCTGAAACTATTATCCATATAAAAATGGATGATATATGCCGATTTATCTTATCAATTTTTAAATATTCTTTGTCAACTTTGCTCGTGCGTAACTTTGCTTCCTGTGGTCGTAAAAATCAAAATCAAACACCAATAGAGATGGACTTCTATGTTTATATAGCCTGTAAAAGTTCAGCCATATCCAATCAAATTTAACCCCGTGCATGTGTATCCAAACGTAACGTATAAAATGTAAACATTGAAAAAACTGTTTCCCTTTTTGTTGTCATTTTTTACCGTTTTTCATTTTGAACTTGGAGCATAATTGAACAAAAGCAAAATAAATTAACATCATTGGAATGCTTATTTTATTCTCTTTCCATCAATGTAATTTTTAAAAAAATTGACCAACAAATAAAAAAGATATGACTTGTTGAAGCACATTAGGTATGTAATATTGCCGATGTCCACGAAAATACAGCATACGCTTGTAATGCTAATAGTGTTAGGTAAACGGAAGAAGAAAAGAAATTTCTTTGCAATGATGGTAGAAAGATGAGTGCCTCTATTTGCCTTCTCATGATGGTCAAGTTAGACACAAGGTCAGTTTTTAATGTTCAGAACATCAAGCTCTGAATTGGGGCAAAAATAAAAATTGTCTGTCTACAAGGTTTCCTTCATTGATAGATAATCTACAAGATATTGATCATCAATGCTCTTTAAAGTGCTGCCATAAATAATCGTGTCATTTTCATAAATGTCAACATGATCTGGAAGATCATTGATGAGCATATGGCAACACATCAAAGGCTAGAAATGTCCAAGACCTCGCTGAGTCTCTCTCTTCTGATCTTGAATATGTGCAAGGGGGGGGGGGTCGGCTGGTTGATTTTAATTGCATCTAAGCCCAGACTTCTCTCTTTCTATCATTAACGCTCATCTGGCACCAATTAAAATGAATGGCCCTGTTGTCTTGAGGAAGCACCATGTCCTGACAAGCTTCTTGGTCTAACCTTCACTCCTGATCTGAACGTCACTGAATAAATGGTTGGATCATTCTACCGGTCCAGTAGATATCTCACAGCTAATGCAATCCTTTACATGTATAAGAGCCAAGTACATCCTGCGATAGAGTACTGTTGCCACATCTGGGCAGGAGCTGCATTGACTGAAGTCTGGAAAGTTGGTGTCTAGTATCAGAACAAACACTTCACGTCGCTCTGAACCAAAATGCCAAGGAATAGAATGTATTACAGAGAAGAACCAGATATTGGAGTTCAGTTAAGCATTTTCCAGGTAAAAACAATCGAGTGAAGAAAGACTAACAATATCCATTTTGTGATAGCGGGATTATAGAGAATATCCCCTACTAGATTACGAATCCGTTTTGTGCTCATTTAAACATGTGGTAGTGATTTCCGGCAGTTATGGCCCCAGAATAATGATGTGTACTTCTATAACACTTTTTTTTTTTCTTATAATATACTTTTTTTATAATTATATAACTGTCTTCATCTTTAATTGGGTTATTTTCTGGTGCACTAGAATGATCCAAATGCTTCATCGACCTTAGTAATAAATTTGTAAATCTTCCATTTTTAGATCTGGAGTGCAAGTCTCAAGAGTAAATATTGAAAAAAGTTATATTTTATATATCTGTTATGAAATTAAGTTCTCTGAAAAAAAAAATACTCACTTAATTTAATCAAGTAATTTTTTTACAGCATAAAACAATTTATGACACTGAGCAAAAAGTAGCCATGTTTCGATTTTTAGATCACGAGGAAGGAAGAGAAGCTATTATTTAACATGGGGTGTTGGCATGTGGCTCCCCCTCCCTTCCTTGTGGTCTAAAAATTAAAACATGGCTACCTTCAGTTCGCTATCATAAAAAATTGTTTTTTCCGCTGTAAAAAAAAAACCTCTTGATCAAATTAAGTGAAATTTATTTTTGGAGAACTTTGTTCCATAACAGGTATATACAATATAACTTTTTTTTCAATATTTTCATTTTTTTAATGTCTTGATTAAACTGTACAAGTAGCAATTAATAACATGAAGTCTTTTAAAGATTCAAGAAAAGGGAATATAAGTCTGGTTTTGTTTTTATTTTTTTTGTTGCCTTTTATAGTTTTAACCAGCAATATTTGACTCTGAGTGTGAAAGAATTAAGTCAATGGCTCAATCGATTAGCATGTTATACTTAGCAGCAGGGACTATGAGTTCGAACCCCACCTAGGCATAAGTAGTTTTACTTTGATCTAAAATGAACTAAAACATTTCAAATTACCTTCAGAAGATTTTGTTTTATTTTTTATTTCTTTGTAAGCTTGTTTCTTACAACAATTATAAAAAACACCTTTCCAACTACCGATTGCCATGGCTAATAACTAGGGCTATGACAACAGCATATTCTTTTCATTGTTTTGACTCTCGAGTGCGTATCCATTGATATCTTATATGCTTTTATAGAGTGATGTGGTTCTCAGTTGATTAACTGTGCCCGACTGTGTCGGATATATACTCAAAACAATGATAAGAATATTCTGTTGTCATAGCCCTAGTAATAACATCCTGCCTGCGAGTCTCACATTCTAACTCCTTAACCTAACATTCACAGCTAACCTGAATTGGAACAAATACATAGAAGACATTACTAAGGTTGCTGCAAAGGTGGGCCCCGTCTACCATACTAGTAAACTTATCACACCTGCAAATATCGTATATCTCTATAAAGCTACCATTTACTGATGCATGGAGCATTGTTGCCACATCTGAGCTGGTACACCAGTCGCTAATCTCTCTCTCTCTCTCTCTCTCTCTCTTAGACAGGATTCAAAAAAGAGTTTTAAATCTAATAAGCGCCACATCATCTACCAAGCTCCTGCCTCTGTCTCATCCCCTCAACATCGTATCCTTCTGCTTGTTTTTCAAGTAATTCAATGCTTTTATTGGTGTCTTGTTGCTTATATTTGATATCGATATTTTTGTATCCACTATTTTTTAGGGCTGTTTTATAGATATTGGTTGACCTGTTAAATGCATTTTCATCGCTTGAGTTATTACTGAGCCTACTTATGATCGAGTTAGGAATCTGTTTTATAATTGATGGTGGGTGATTGGACTTAGAGTTTACGTATATTGGAGTAGCGTTATCTTTTAAGTAGGATTCATGTGTTTTTATCTAAATTTAACGTGACGTCCAGGAAGTTTGTTATTTTTATGTTAGCTGATACGTCTGCTTTTAGGCCTAATTTTTTCATTTCCTTGTGTATGATTTTTTTAAAGTTATCTCCCTTGACTTTGTTATAATTAAAAATAGAAGAAAAAGAACTATAATTTGGTATACGGCCCCATACAATCAAATGTTAAAAACAAAACTTGGCAAGAAATTTCTAGATCTTATTGAAAAACACTTTCCCGCAACCAACCCCTTACACAAAATTTTTAATAAAAATACCTTAAAGTTATCCTAGAGTTGTTGCGAAAATTTAGAGATGATAATTTAAGCACATAATAACAAAATATTAAATAAAAACAATGTAAACAACAACAAAATAAACAATAAAAAAAGTAGACATCATGACAAAAATAAAACTAACACTAGCAGAAATAATAATAATAATAAACCAACCCCGGACAAGAACAACCATACTATAAATAAAAATACTAATAACGAACAAGATAAATGCAACTGTAGACACCGCACACTTTGCCCACTTCAAAATAAATGTCTAACCAAAAGCGTAGTTTACCAGGCCACGATATTTGTGAAAGAAAACCCGAATAACAAGAAATATTATGTAGGTATGACTTCCTTAGATTTCAAAACTCGATACTATGACCACAAAAGTACATTCAACTATAAAAAACACCGTATGAAAACAACACTGGCGAATAAATACTGGGAACTCAAGGAAAGCGGACATTTGCCGGTAGTCGAATGGAAAATAATAAGACAAGCTACCACGTGTAGACATTTAGACGACCCATGTAGATTATGCCTTCATGAAAAATTTGCTATCCTGTACTTTAAAGAACCCCAACATCTATTAAACTGTAGAAGAGGAATAGCAAATAACTGTGTTCACAAGATAAAATTTAAGATAGCGATACAAAATAGTTTTAAAACTAACAAAAACAATAGAAAATAAACAAATAAATAAATTAAATAAACATGAATATACATAAAGGATCACACATATGTATGTATATATATATGTGTATATATATATATATATGCATATGTGTGTACACATATATATATTTATATATAAGCTAACATTAAAAAAAACAAAAAAAAACACTAACCTAGATTTAAAACAGATCAAGAAGCTAAATATCCAGGCTAAATAGAGCACACACAAAGGAACAGGTCAACCAGAGGTCAAGTAGGCCTTTGTCCGATAAATGCATTCTCATTGGCTGATAGGAAGGACGCAGTGGATACTAGAAAGCTGATTGGCTAACTAAAATTTCAATAGAAGATGCGCATATAAAAACGACAAACAACCACAGAACTCGCGCATAAGCCTGAAGAATCCTAGAGTGGATGAAACACGGAATATTCAGTGTAGCTTAATCGCCATATACATTTTATAACTTACTAACTGGCTCTACCTACATATTGAGCACTTTTGAAGTAAATACTTAAAGTTTACGCATAAATCTATACTTTCGTATATTAATTTTATGTGAGTAAATTAAGTAGTTATATATATAAAATAAGAATTACAATTAAATTTACCAAAATGATCCAAGATGGTAAAACTAAAGTATATTATAAATATTAAAGAATTAATATTTATAAAATAATCTCAACCAGATGTAAAAGCACGATAAAACCAAATAGGAGATAGAGCTTATAATAAAAGCAAATAGTTAATAAAACATGTTAAAAAAACACTTTGAAAAAGAGTTAAAAACATTTAATCTGAAAAGGAAACACTTGATAAGTGGATAGTATGTGTTTGTGTGTGTGTATGTATGCATGTATATATATATATATTATTTATTTACTTCATAACAACCTTTTTTTTTTTTTTTTTTTTTTTACAATTAGTTACATATATACTACTCTTCTATTTTTTATTCTCATATTCCTGCCTTCTTTTTGTATACTTACTCTTAGTTATATTATTTAATTTTAATATTTTTCATTTTCTTTTTTCTTGTACTTTATATTTTATACCTACTTTTAATATTTTTTTTTAATTTCTTATTCTTATTCCCAATCTAAATGCTATTAAGCCAGTTTCTATCTATATTTACATTTTGTATAATTTTGGCTCTTCTCTTCGGACAAGAAGAGAAGCATTTAGTTTCAAAGTACTATGGTCTAAAGAGGTTTACTTTTATCTTTCTATCTTTTACTTTTCCTTATTGTTCTGATGCTATAAAAAATATATAAGTAACTTTTATTATTTATCTTTTACTTATATATATCTCATTCAAACATGGTAGCGTTTGAATATACGGATAAGTGGTAGTTTTAGTCATTTGGAACTGCTTTAAAGCTTCACCACTCGCTCAATTTTGACCAAATTGCAAACAATTATTACAGGTTACAGATCACCTTCTCAGCTATATTGTGAAAAGAAAATTTTCAATTTTCTTTCAGTAAAACAAGTGATGATGAATTTACTGGTGTTCAAATATCATAAAAAAAAACGTAAGGAGGTGAGAAACGTTTTTTTTTTTTCCTTTTTTTATGACTGGTTTCCATAGCAACCACGTCGCTTCTGTGACTCCTGTTGCTAATAATTCACTGCTGTCACGAAAAGAGAAGTAACAAGTGAAACAGAAAATGAAAGGGAGATAATTGGGGGGACTTTATTGAAAGCAGACGAGTGCCGTACATTGTTATTACATATGTATATATTATGTTTATGGGGCAAAAAAATAAAACTGAACTTAAACAAAGAACAAGCGAATTTACTGGAAGCCTAGAAAAATCATGGATTACAATAGAAAAATGCGAGCATGAAAAGTAATGTGGTTAAGCTTAAACATGGAAAAGTAAAGGAAGAATTTTTTTTAATATTCAATTTATAACATTATATCATCAATTCTTAATGCCACAATATTTTAAGTTATAAATTTATTATATTTTTTACTAGAATATCTTGTCCTTTTCTTTTCCAGTTTTAACAACCAGTCCTTTACTTTTCCATGTTTAAGCTTAACCATATTACTTTTCATGCTCACATTTTTCTATTGTAATAAAGAGTTCAGGCTCATTACCGTGGGGTCCCGATTTTGAATCTCGCTAGATTCAGCCACTCTGAGTCGTAGATGACGAAACACGTGTCAGTAGATAATTATATTTTAAAAACTATATATACTGCTCCCACATGTGGGAGTACCAAATTGGTTAAAAGGAAAATTATTCCCAACTCGCATTTAGGTAAAAATGCATTTTCGTAAATAATGTAAATAATTGGATTCATTCAAAATGTATCGCAAAAACAAATAACATCTAAGTAAATCGCGATATATCGAAACAGTCGTGCGAGATGGACGAGCGGCTTAAGACTCATTACCGTGAGGTCCTGATTTCGAATCTTGCTAGATTCAGCCATTCTAATGAGTCGTAGATGACGAAACATGTATCAGTGGATTATTCCAGATTAATACAATTCAGAGGTAAACCTTCTCCTGAATTTAACGAGGTTTGTACATGAGCACTCAATATTAAGATTGATCAAAATATTCTTTTTATTTGTTTTGTCACTTAAAAAAATTGTTTTTAATATATTTTATATATATGTTTTTTTTTGTTTTTTTTTAAGGTCTTGTCTTTTAAGCTGGATTTGAAACAACCAGACGTCGGATTAGCGTGATACATATCCTGCATTGTAGCTGAACCTTGAGTCCACACTGCCTTGATAAGAATGGCCGACAAACAGTTCCTGACGAGGCATGGATTTCAGATTGCAGGTAACCTGAGTGGCAAACAATTCTTACCTGGAGGAATCAGCCACACTGTACAACTTGCTCCGATGCAGTGTACGTTTTTGGATGCCCAGGGTGGCATCATCCAAGGCCAGGCTTTCCATCCATCGACTGGAAATGTACACAATAATAATATGAGTGGCGGTCACACTAACATCATCAGCAGTAACAACAACAATAATATGAGTAATAATAATGCTAGTAACAATGCTAACATTGGTCCCCTGGGGGATACCAATTGTTGCTGTGAAGAGTTTTGTTGTGCAAAACAGCAGCAAAACCAACAACATCATATAAGTATATCGCAACATCAACAGCAACAAGCTATCATCGTGAATAATTTAGTCAACCCACAGCTTCAACATAGTCATCATCAATCTCAGCAACATCTCCATCAACACCAACAGCAAAACCACCATCACCAACAACAGCAACCCCTCCATCAACAGCAGCAGCATCAACATCAGCAACAACAGCAGCATCCTCAACTGTCCATAGTTCCAAGACAACAAACCTCAAATCCGACCGAAGTAAAAAAAGAGAAACCTCAACTACCTGAAAATCCAACCATTGCTGACGTAATGGCGTCCTTAGTTCTTCCAGTCTTGAGCATTTCAACTACGGAGACTAGCCATTCTCCAGCTATAACCACCACCAGCCCACAGCTTGTATCTTCTTCAAACTCCGACATTTTAACAACAGCCGCATCCGACATTTTAACGACAGCCACGTCGGACATTTTAACGACGGCTACATCCGACATTTTAACGACCACTGCATCTGACATCTTGTCGACAGCCACATCTGGTATTTTAATGGACACCACGTCTGACAATTTAACAATGACCACTACAAACCCTAATATCTTGATAACCACAAACTCTGATATCCTAGTAACAACAAATACAAATATTGTGAATACCACCAGCTCTAACGTCGTACCGAACGCATATCCTGAGATGATGATGGCTAAAAGTAATCGCAAAAAGTCTGAAGATGACGCTAATAAGACGCGCTACTACTGTGATTTCTGCAACAAAGAGTTTGTGCAGCGATATGTGCTAAACATGCATCGTCGGACACACACTGGGGAGAAACCCCACCCGTGTACGGTCTGTGAGAAGAGCTTTGCCCGACGCGATACCCTCCAAGTTCATACAATGACTCATACGGGCTTAAAGCCATACCAGTGTGAAATGTGCCCCAAAAAATTTGCCCAAAAGGACAAACTCCGCATCCACCATCGAACGCACTCTGGCGAAAAGCCTTATGAGTGCAGCGATTGCAAACGCTGTTTCTCCCAGAAACGTACCCTGCAGATGCACCAGCGAATTCACAGCGGTGAGAAGCCGTTCCGCTGTGAGGTCTGTCACGTTGGTTTCGCCCGCAGCGAGTACCTGCGGATGCATCGTCGCGGCCACACAGGTGCCCGGCCGTATGCGTGCGATCTGTGCTGCCAGAGGTTCGCCAGACGTGATACGTTGCGAGTCCACCGGCGTATTCATACTGGCGAAAAACCCTATTCCTGCAACGTCTGCCCGAAACGGTTTGCGGCTAAAGACAAGCTTGTTATACATAGCCGGACGCACAGTGGCGACCGTCCGTTCTCTTGTGACCTCTGCTGCCAGACTTTCGCGCAGAAAGCAACGCTACGCGTGCACCGACGTATTCACACTGGAGAAAAACCCTATCACTGTGACATCTGTGGAAAAAAGTTTGCGACCTCTGACACAATGCGCCGACATCAGCGCACGCATAAAACCCCGGCTGCACAAGAGCCTGCTGCAAAGAGCAGCCCTACAGCACACAGTACTACAGTCAAGCCAGCGACAGAAGAAAACAAAGGGGAATTTTCGACAGTTAATAATTATGTTTGGTTATTGTAGAATACCTAAACTGTGAAATATATTTAACTTTTAATAAAACCTGGGGTGCTTATGCAGAAAAGGTACTGTGCTATTATTAAAAAAAAAACATGTTTTCAAGTTAAATTCCAGTTTTATGGTATCTCTTGTTCATTAAATTGTTAGGTGAAAGTACAGAATAATTACAAAACACCATGGTTTTCTAAATAACATTATTTTGGCATGGTACCTTGTCTGCATAAGTACCAAATGTGGACTTTCAGACTATCGCAACTGGTGCAAGTGGAAGTACTTATTCTTTAGTGAGTGAAAGTTATTTACTTTGATGCCAAGTAAACTCGAATTTTCATGCACCACCGTTACGTTCAATTTTACCATTTCACTTCTGATCTTCAGAAATTTTTTTGTAGCGTTTATCATCATATATTTGACAACCCCCGCCCCCTTACTCTATATTTACCGTTCTGATGGAGATGGATTAGCAGAAGTAGCAGTATTGCATGATATATTATCATGAATATTGAAAAAAAAAAAAACGTGTTTTCTGCCTTTCATGGAATTGTTTTCTCAATCATAATTGAAGCTGGAGGGGGTGTGTCTGACTTGTTATTTGCTTTCTCTATTTCAGTAAATGTATTTGTGTGGCAGTTTTTTTTTTTACTTGCTAACTTTTGTGTGACAGGACAGATACACACACACTCACATGTGTGTGTGTTGCAGAAGATAAAAAAAAAATTGGTACCATCGGTTTCAAATCCAAACAAAGGAGACCTATATCTTGTCGCCTATATAAGACTTTCTTCAGCCTCTGTTTCTGTTTATTCCCCTGGAAATGTGATCTTGCTGAAGAGAGTCTGACATTAGCGAGGAGATATTGGCCTCCTTTGTTTGGATTTGAAACCGACAGTACCAATGTTTTTCTGATCTTCGGTAACACACACGTGTATTTGTATTTATGTGTGAACAACACAATCACGTTGATACACCTGTTCTCGTCAAATCACCCAAGTTAAGCAACGTTGAGCCTGGCTAGTATCAGATGGGTGACCATTTGGGAATTCTAGGTGCTGTAAGTTTTGTTTCCAGTCATCCTGAACTTCCTCTTACCACTGGTATTTAACAATATCAACTTGGGTGAGGTGTCGGCACCCTTACAGTGGGTATCCATAGTCTTTCAAGACTGAAGAAAGCGACCATATATATATATATACTAGCAAAAGTACCCGTCGTTGACTGGGTTCAAAAACAGCCTACAGAAAATGGATTCTGATTTATGAAAGTATGATAAGTTATGAAAAGGAAGGGTTGTAAAGAGACAGCTTCGAATTTGGGGGTATCAAAACCAAAGCAAAATATGATGAAAGTAAAAATAAAATAGATAAACCCCATAATTTATTATACCATACCTGTTCACACTGAAACACTTATCACAATATTCTGTGGACCTATATTAAAAAACCTTGTTAAACTTTGTGACATATTTCCATTCTTTGGAGGTCAGGTGCGAATGAACACCCCATAATTTTATTATACCATATTTCTTCAAACTGAAACATAATTATCAAAGTATACTTACGCAGATAGATATGAAAAGTCTTTATTAAAGTTTGTGCCTATTTCCATTCTATGGAGGCAGGCGCGAACGCAGACCCCACAATTTTATTATACCATCCCTATTTAAGTTAAAGCATACTTATCAAAGTATCCTTATGTACATCTATATCAAAAACACTTGTAAATGTTTTGTTTTAATTTTTAAATTTTTTATTTCCATACTTTGTGGACCAGGCGCGAACGTAGACCCCACAATTTTAATGAACCACTGTTCTGCCAGATCAAAGATACCCATTCCTGTGTCTCGATACATCTTCTATCATTATATGTAATCAGTTTTTTAAAATCATATAGGAGACTATTTGTGACCAGACACACACACACAGACACACACATTCAGCATTATATTATAGATATGATCTTACAAAAACATTAGAAAGATATCGGTACTGTCGATTTCAAATGGATGTTTTTCTGATCTAGTGTAACACATATATAAATATACGTTATGCTCTTATTTTTGCAATTTTGTTAATCGAGCATTCTGCTGGTGTTCTCTTCCACTAAACTTACATGGGTGTGCATATATATATATATATATATATATATATATAGAGAGAGAGAGAGAGAGAAATAAAAAGGAACAAACCGTATTATGTGTTCATCAACGTTTCGTCAATGTTAATGAACACATAATACGGTTTGTCGGAATACTATTCCCATTATTTTCATCATATAATATATATATATATGAGAAAGAGAAATAGAAAGGAACGAAACGTGTTTTGTATTCGAGACTTCTCCTGGATTAAAAATTTTCATCCAGAAGAAGTTTCGAAATAAAGACGAAATGTTGATGCACTCATACTCGGTTTGTTCCTTTTTATTTCTCTATTTTGTCGGAATACTATTTCCATTATTCTCATCGTACACGCACACACACACACACACACACACACACAAATAAATACACATTGCTCTTCATTATAGGGAAAGAGATAATTTATTATTACTAGTTCATGCATATATACACATATATATATATATATATATATATATATATATATATAATATATATATATATAATATATATATAATATATATATAATATATATATATATATATATATATATACTAGCAGGCCATTATTACTAGTTCATGCATATATACACATATATATATATATAATATATATATATATATATATATAATATATATATATATATATATATATATATATATATATATATATAATATATATATATTTAGTATTTACTTCATCATATTCAGTTTCGCATTCATCTTACGTGTTGGATGGCTTTAAGAAATTAACTGGCCAGGTCTTTATTTAATCTTTGTTTAACGTCCATTTTAATCACTACCTTCTATGTTTTCTCTGAACTAGATCTGCTACCTTTACTGTTTTACACCTATTGACACAAGAATTCTTGTTCATTCTTTTATCGTGGTCATACCATTAAAGTTTCCTGTTCTGCAAACATCTTATACCGTCCAAATTCGATCTTCCTTTAAGACCATCAGAACTAAACCTGTCTTTACGACTCGCATTACATATCCATTGCATCATTCTGATTTTGATTCTCTCCATGAAGAGATAAAAAAAAAAGCAGATTTTTTTTTTTTTTTTTTTTTTTTTTTTTTTGTTTAATAAGAAAAAAGCTGATTTCTGTGAAATCACTATGACCTTACTTCCTAATTTTTCTTTGTCACCTTTTGGTGGGATTTTCTTTTTGTCTTTTTTCTTCTTTCTTTCTTTTCTTCTCTATTTGTCTTATCTTGCCTCCCCCGTTTCTTCTGAGAGTTCTCTCTGAAAATTTAAAATGTAAGAATAAGACTTGAAACGATTTCTGATCAGGATAGAGGAGTAAGATAACTTCTGTCAAAGAATTACTTCCGTATTTTCCTCCACACGTGCATGCAGTATTTTTCTTTTACTGAAGGGTTTTCTTTTTTTTTTTTTTTTTTTTTTTTTTTTTTTTTTTTTTTTAGAAAAAATCTGTGTCCTAGTACATACCCCCCCCTAAAAAAACAAAAATAAAGGAAAACAGCTGTATGATGTACATATCCATGACGAAACGAAAATATATTGCGAAAATTAAATAAATTGATCAAGTAGTTTTATTTTTTATTTTTTTATAAAGAAAAGCATTTTTAAGCAATTAATTGGAATTGGTAGGCATTACAACATAAATCTCATAAGTTTGAATTATTGTTGAGTTACCTCCTTTTCTTTTTTGAGATTTTCTTTTAAAATGGCAGGCAAGACAGTTGCTTCTTGGATGCTCATAAAATTAGTTATTTAAAAAAAAAAAAAAGCTACTGGATCAGTTTACATGATTTTTGGAATATGATATCTACATTTTGTCATGGGTATGTACATACAGATTTTTCTTTATATTTTATTATTTAATAAATGGGGAATTCTGGACAAAGACCAAAATTTGTTTTTGTGCTGTCCTTTCACACACATACACACATCGGGGTGGGGGAAGTTGGAAACCTCATCTTAGTTACCATTGGTGACCTGCATCCTTGTAAAAGATAAGTATCTGAAGATTAAAAGTAAACAGCAAAACTAACAATCCTGTTGCTATTTTATATTTGGCAGTTTTGAGAATTGTTTTATTTTGGGATTTCTAAAAGCTCTACCTTGTCTGTTGAACATCTTTAAAAAAAAAAAAAAAAAAATGCCAGTTATGTATTCAAACATTTATGTATATTATCATTGCTGTAGATATATATTTTAATGTACAATGCTGCTTTTTGGTGGACGAATATAGGTAATACGATTATTAAATGAAATGTTTAGAATTATCTATGAGGCTGAGCATGTTAACATTAAACATTAAAAATATTATTGGAAATGTATTTCATTAGTTACTTAATTACTTTACAGTGAGCTGTCCAAAGGAAAAAGGACCGCACGAGGACAGCGAAAATGGTTCAAGAACAGACTGAAGGTCTCCCTCAAACATGTTCAGCTTGTGTTTGCTTGTATCCTGGGATAAACTAATCCAAGGCAGATGTTTCATGGCAGACCGCAAGCCACAAAAGGGCTACAATTGCTGAATCTGAACGCATTGAAGAATGCAAGAGGAAACCTACTATTAGAAAAGACAGAGCACTCAGCACCTCTGCTACAGAATCATCCCACTGATGTCTTACATGAAAAAGCTAGTGTAGGGCTTGGATTGGACTGACAAGTCATCTCCTGATCCACAGAACAGTTGTATGATCATGGTTATCTTTGCAAGCGATGGATGAACATAATCATCTCATTTTTATATATATATATATATATATATATATATATATATATATATATATATATATATATATATATATACACATATATATGTATGTAATCACTGCTGACACAAATTCTGATTAGATACACGTTAATAGCAGAAAAAAAAAATTGTGTATTGTTAAAAAAACAAGCAAGGAGCTATTAGCTGTATAATTTTGACTTTTAAATGATTAAGATCTAATATAGAACTGTCATCGGCTTTAGATGGTCCATCTTTGTAAGTATGAGTTTAAATCTCACTTGTCATTCCTTTGTGGATTTTATCTCTGAAATTGTTGCACTTGTGCTCCTTCGATGTACTTTTATCCTGACAAACCCATTTAACAACAAAATCACAACATTTCACTGAAGTCCTTAAATGCCTTTCTACTCTGATCTTTCTTCTCTCGAACAGCTAGACTTTGGAATTCCTTTCCTGCTACCTGGTTCCCTGACTGCACTGATATGCAAAAATTTAAATGTAATGTAAACCAACATTTTGTTAATCTTTCGTAGATTTGGTCCCAAATAGTAGCCCCTTATGTTCAAGTGGCAACACGCCTTGTTAGGGATGAATGTGAGTAAAAGAAAAACATGTTTGTAGCCCCGTAAATAATTACTTTGATTTATTTAATGATAATATTATTTATATAAAATACACGAGTCTATAAAATACAGTGCTGTACACTAAAAATATTGTCAGAAATATTTCATTAATGAAAATATAATGGATCATTCACAAACACTGTTCTGCTGTATCACAGCTGTTTAGTATGTGTGAGAGTGTCTCGGGCTGAGATGTTTTTTTTTTTTATTTTAGTCTGTTTTTATCCTTATCCACTATGCTATCTGCACAAGTGAAGAATGGTGATCATGGCGTTTTACAAGTTGCAGATATAAGAAAAATCAAAAAAGTGCACATAAAAATATACAGGGCCAATTAATAAACAAATAAATCACGAAAAGTTTCACCAAGCGAGGATCTTGAAGTAAACTCCAAAAACAAATGCTGAATCGGACACCATACATACACAGTGTTTATAGCAACTTGAAATTACCTCTGAATGGTTTTATTTCTTGCTTTCTTTCTCTTTTTTTACAAGGGAGTCGCCATTTATCAAGGCTTGAAGGCCACTCGAGGATAAGAGTTAATGAGTGTAAGTTGGTCACCAGGACAACAGTGTAGTGATCGTTAGTATTGTGACTTGATTATTATTATCATAATAATACTTTATTATTGAATTTGATTATTTAGGGGGATGGCTCAACAGAAACTTAAAGACAACCATATTGTTGTCAGCTGGAAAACAAGCCAGCGGAACAGTTCCACAAGCGGGCAGTTCTATGAAAGAAGCCTTGTTCATGGAATTTGTGTTTAGATTTAAATACACATAGAGAATGGGGGGAACTTGATGATAGTGGTTGTAGCTAGACGAGTGCATGTTGTGAAAGTCTGGCAAGGTGGGGGGGCATAGATCGCAGTTTAGATGAGCATCTGCTGTGAAAATAACACTAGAGCAAAGATAGACTTTGAACGTATTTTCTATGAGAAAGAAATTGCAGAGACAAGAAAAGGCCATCACCTAGTAGACTTTGAAACTGGTTCTGAACTCTGTCAAGATAGGATGGGGTGTTCTAATTGGCTCCTGCCCAGATGTGGCAACAGTACTTTATTTTAGGATGTATTTGGCTCTTATACAAGTTGAGGGTTGTGTTGGGAATGAGATAGTGGTAAAATGATTCAACCATTTTTCCAGCGACCTTGGCAACAGATTTGATGTGAGTCTTCCATTTCAAGTCAAGAGTGAAGATCAGTCCCAGAAACTTAAAGCAGATTGCTTTGAGACTAGAGCCATTCATATCAATTGTGACCAATCCCTTTTTACATATATTATAACTGAAGTAAGGGAAGACAGTAGAGAGTTCCAACAGAGCTTCTTGCAACCAGACACTATCTGTATTTGTGGCCACTGCAACAGAGCTTGCTGGTCCAGAATAGGCTTGCACAGTCACAGCAAATGCTGCAATTTGCTAACAGATTTATCTGAGATGCAGAACTCCATTGTCTCCTAAGACAGACGGATACCAACACTAACTGTTACATCTCTTCATGTGTAACCAAAATTATACTGTCTTATATGTAATTAAGTAAACAATGTTATATATGTATATATATATATATATATTTTTTTTTTTTTTTAATGTACAATATTATTTTGTGATAACATTGGATATACAAGAAGTGTAGTGGAATTACTCGTAGGTTGGGAGATTTTAATCAGT
Source organism: Euprymna scolopes (assembly GCF_053919585.1). NCBI lineage: Eukaryota > Metazoa > Mollusca > Cephalopoda > Sepiida > Sepiolidae > Euprymna > Euprymna scolopes. The sequence continues at coordinate 96,430,196 of NC_136502.1, forward strand.
TTGTGTGCAAGAAGTGTAAGATGAATGAATAAGAACTCAGATGTGATGAAACTATATTTGGACGATGAAGCTATTGAGGATATTCAGAAGTTATGTTAACTTGATGATATCATTGGAGCACAGGGAGGGATTGGTGCTAATGTGAAAAAATTAGGAGTGAATGGAGTAGGTTAAAGGAACTTTTGTCATTACTAACCACCATAGCATTAACAATGTCGACCAAGGGAAGAGTCTCAGTAATAGTAAGGATTGAGGACATGCATTGCTTGGATAGAAATGATATGAGAATAATTTGATAGGTGTGTAATGTGGATCTTAAGGTATAGATCTGATGACCTCAGAGGGAGATTAAATCTGGACAGTATCAGATGTTTACAGAATAGGAGACTGTTGGTATGGCCGTGTTGAAAGAATGGATGAAGGTTCTTAGGTTAGTAAATCTAGAATAATTGAGGTAAGAGGTCGAGTTCACAAAGATGTCCAAAAAAAAAACATGGGTGGAAGTGAAGAAAAGCGTATTAATAAGTACCTGGCCAGAGATAGATTAGTTTGAAAATTAATTTCTTTAATCCGTCTAACACATCAGATATTAAACCAATGATGATAACTCTTAAATTTAATTTTTAAAAAATACAGGATTTCCATAATGACAAGCATCAAAATGAAACTAGTGAAAGTACCCATTCTTTCTTTGCTGGGTGGAAGTTGTGAATTTTGATAACCATTGTTTACAATTATGGTAAAAATATTTTTAATACCATTGGTTAGTGGTTGGTAAATGCTATTTATGTCAGGCAGTGAATGTATTTAAAATGGAGTTTTACAAAAGATTTTCATAACTATCAATTTTCCAAGTAGTGGCAGTATGCTCAGGAGATACCATTATTAAATGAAATAACCTTATAATTATCTAAGGAGTTAAAATATAAGAAAGTCCACAAAGAGAAAAATAGATATAATTTGTTTGATTGCAGATTTTAGTTTGGAGTTTGGCTGATGATCCTGACTTGGTGATACTTGTTTAGTCACTTTCTGCTCATTTATTTGAACTAGTGATCCCGATTCTGATTCATTCCTGATTCCGATTTTTTTTTTTGAAAGGTGGGTAGTCAGATGACTGTAAAAAGTCTATCTAATGTGTTCATATTTTTTTTTGGCAAATGTAAAAAATACATTTGTGGGGTGATCTATAAATTTTAGTTTTACTGATGGTTTAAAATCAATAAATTTTTATCATTAATATGAGCCATGAAAAATAAAGTTTTAAACAAAAGCAGTTAAAAGAATCACTTTTGGCATTGGAAAATAGGCACAAAAATGTTCCAATTTTTTTTCAAATCCCAATTCCGATTGTCTCAATTTGAATAAGTAATTTGAAAGTATTACAATTGATAATTTTTTTTTTTTTTTAACTTTGTTTCATGCAAATTGCCACTGAGATGTAAGGGGTTACTATGATTACAGGCCACATTTATAGGAGGCATCCGAAGTGGGAAGTTGTGCAACAAGACATTTGTTCACATTACATTTAAATTTCTAAATTTTGGTAAAGTTGAGGAATCGGGGGGGGGGGGAGGGGAACTCCAAAAGCAAGTGGTCCAAAGAAAGAAACTATTTGAATAGAAAGTTTTTTTTCCCCAACATTTTGGGACTTCTACAGTGAAGGGGTAAGATTTTGTAGTGACTCTGGTTTGTTGGGAATATTTACATAGGAAGAGGGTACAAATGCAATAAGCTCATAAGAACATTTTATGTAAGTACTCGTCTTGTATCCGAAAGTTCTGACGAGTGTGTGATGCGAAACTGACAGCTGTCACCGACTGTCTATCTTATATTCATACTCTTCAAACTTTGTTTAGTTGCCAGCTATGGAATTGACGATACAAAGTTCAGATCCAATCAAATCTGATGCAGTCCTTTATGTTCAGATACTGTTGAGAAAGGTAAAAATTTCTGCCAACATTGGGTGAACCTAACTTTTGTCGAATTAATTCTATGTCATAAGTTATTATTTTGTTATTTTATAATCAAAAAATTATTTATTTTTTTAGATAATTAAGCAAAAGCAACATGTTAGTTTACATGTGATCTGTCCATGGTATTGAGCACTATTCACTTATAAATATAAAAACACAAAGAAATATATATATATATACACACACACACACACACACGTATATTAATAAAATTAATCTGAAAAATAAATATTTAATTGTACCTATTTACTATGCCTCCCCATGGGACAGAGTTAGACACCAGGGTCGTTTTTTTAACGTGGAGAAAAGGTACAAAAATAAAAATTGTCTCAGTCGTGAAGGATTTCTCCTCCACCTAAAGAGAACAAGAAATGGAAGTGCAGCATCTGAAGAACAGATACTACACTTTGATCTTGACCAAAAAAAACTATTTGTTTTGTTCGGACTATCGTTCTTACCTTGAGTGTTATTTGTGTAACATTTCGGTCGATGTTAGTCGCCATTTTTTTTTTTTTTTCCGAGATAGCAATCAACATGCCCGACAAAGATCTAAGGTTACATTGACTGAAATGTTGCACAAATAACACTCAAGATGAGAACAATAGTCCGAACAAAACAAGTAATACAAACAATCAGCCCTCATCTCAAAAATTTAGAAAAAAAAACTTTTCTTGTTTAAGAGAAACAAACAATAGAATAAGTTAAGATAAAGAGTAAAGTTACTTAGGGACTTTATTACATTATCAAATCATTAAGGGCTACAGAAATGGGATTAAAGGAGAAACCTCTTTGAGCCATGGCATTTTGAAGCTAAATGCTTTTTGTCAGAAGAGGAGAAAAAGCCGACATTAGGCAAATGTAAAGGTAAAAAGACAACGCTGATTTTAAAAATATTTAGGTTAGAAATGGAAAAAAATTTCAGATTAGATTAGAATCGGGGAAAAAAAATATTGGCAGGGAACTAATATAATGGGGCTAAAAGAAAAAAGAGATAGAAAAAAAAACAAAGACTAAAATAATATTAAAATAAAATAAGAAAAATTTATAAAAATATTAAAAATTTCAAAACTTTAAATTTCAAAAAATTAAAAATACTTTTTTCAAAAAAATTTACAATAAAGTTCTGATTTTATATTATATATATATATATATATATATATATATATACACTAAAAAATATGAAGGCTAAAATGAAGATATAATAATGTAGAGTATCCATAAATTCTCCTTATAATTTAAATTAAATTCTTTTTTTTTTTCTCTCTTTTTGCCTTCTCTTGATGAGCAGTCATTTTATAGGGTTTATGTAGCAGCTGTTCATAAAAAAATCTCTGAAATACAAATTCTTATTGTTAATAAAAAAAATTGTTTGAGATATCTCCTATATGTCCCTATTATTAATTTATTAAATTGTAAAGAGATGTTATGGACACTCTGCACTCAACCTTACATCTAGGATCCTTATTCCAAATCTAGAACATCTCTCAAATTTAAGACTTAAGCATAGGAGGTCTTAAGAATAACTTGAAATTAAATCCTGCTGAATTAGTGTTTAGTGAATATGGATTAAATTTAATGAAAATCTGAAATATTTGCAATTTGTAAATAAGTTTGTGCCAATATTATTTCAGTTATAGCCTTCAAAATACTCCAAATAAACTGAAATTAAAGAAATAGTTATTGATCTCTAATACTTTTTGTTGCAATTTCACAAAAATCTGAGACATCCGAATTTTCACAAAATTTCCTGTTTATACCCTTTGCATAAAAATAAATATATCCCACATTATATACCTATTAGCTGTGATCCAAAATTTATAATGATCAGTTAATTTGTTGAGGAGTGAATTCTGTACATACAAGTACATAAACATATATACATACCTAACTTTATATACGGAAGTTGAGGTAAACATAAATTATAAAATAAAGATGGATTTGAATACATTTACAGAAGTAAAAAGAAATAAAATCTGAAAAAAAACTAAAAAAAAAAAAACAAAAAAAAAAACCTGAAATCTTCAAGAAATTTCAAACCAAAGATTTATTTCTTTGGTTTGAAATTTCTTAAGGATTTCATTTTTTTTTTTTTTTTTTAAAATATTGTAAAAAAAAAATGTTTTTAAAATATTGTAATTGATGGATTTAAAAAATTATTGAAAAATGTTATTGGTTATTTAAAATTGAACTTAATTAAAAAAAACAAACCGAAAAATCTTTGATGTACATACAAATATCTTATTCCTAAAATCATGTAAATTAATCAAGTAGTTAATATATATATATATATATATATATATATAAAATCATGTTTTACGATTTTTAGCAATTTTGAGAGTAAATTGAATCCATTACAAGTCTGATTTTGATTTCGATAATTCAAATTGAGTTGACTTTTTGTGAATTATCAAACATGGCCGACCAGAAAATCACATCTGATAAATTTTGATGTTTTTAGTTAAAAAAAAACTTGATCAATTCAATAGTTTTAATTAAGTTAAATATTTAATAAGAAACGTGTTATTTTATAAATATATTATATTTATCAAAACAAAAATCCAACAAAAAATACAAAATCTTTTAAAACATATAAAAACCTCATAAATTTAATGGTTCAAACACACCCCAAAAGTCCTCATGATGAGGGGACTGCAAACTAGTGAATGATCCATAAGTAGAAGATGAGAATCGAATCCTGAAAATGAGCTGACTACATTTATGAGTACTAAATTACTGCTAAAGGCCATCATGAAATATATATTGTAAAAAGAGGGTTTGTATTACTGTACACATAGATTCGGAAAAATTGTCAAAAAACAAATATATAACAAATTAATGTTATCAAAGGCAAGATAAGTTACTTTTCTACCTAACTGGATAATTTTTTTAGTGTTTTTATTTAATGTAACATGTTTATTCAGCTTAAAAAACAGTGTTTACCGATGTATTGGAAAATTAAAAATGGCGTCCAACTCTTTGTTGAACACGGTAAGTTTGGGAAAATGAGTTAAAAATAAAAAAAACTATACAAAATACTGTTAAAAACCTACCGAATATATGTCCGCCTATGTCACGGTAACACATATTGAGCGAGTTTTTAAGAATATTTTGTATAGTTTATTTTTTTATTTTTAACTCATTTTCCCAAACTTACCAGATGCCATTTTAAATTTTCCAATACATCGGTAAACACTGTTTTTCAAGCTGAATAAACATTTTACATTAAATAAAAACACTAAAAAATTATCCAGTTAGGTAAAAAAGTAACTTATCTTGCCTTTGATAACATTTGTTTTTTGACAACTTTTTCAAATCTGTGTATAGTAATACAAACCTTAAAAAGAAAAAAGTCTCCATGTAGCATTCGATGAATTATTATTGGGCTAGCGAATATTTATGGAGTCCACCATTCAGGACAGACTTGAATTTCAAACATTTATAAATTGGGTGGTTCCTGCAATAAAATAATAGAACGTCGAGAACTTCAAATAAGTTCAAAGAAATGATTAGAGAAGAATTTATCTTAAACGAAGGGAGATAAATCCGTTTTCTTCGGACAATTGTGGTCACGATTTTTTAAGAATGTATTTGAAAATGTTTGCATTCGAAATAATTCAAATCGGATTTACTTGGCAACAATGCAGCAATAAATGTAAAGAGACAAGTGGAAGCCATTCACACTTGCGTACGATCTGAATGCTCATGCAAGACCACTTTAAACTTGGATGTGGTAATTATTGTTGCAACCTCCTCTGGTAGGTTATTCTACAGAGCAGAAACATGGATAAGGAATGCTGCCTTTTTCTTTTAGTTTTTAAAAATTTTTTTTTATTTTATTGAGCTGAAAGTGAATTGGGAGCCAAAACTGTCATCAATATCAAACCCGTATATTTTCATTGTATTTTGAGAAAACTTTTACACAGAATCGCACAAGACAACGATACTTGCAATTAACCAAGAAATTTAATTTCTCAGCTTTTAGTGATAGATTTCCTCTTTCACAATCCTAAATACAACTTCTGCACTTTATTTATGATAACTCTGTTATAGTACAAAATATTCATATAATGAAACATTGGGGAGACAAAATGTGTGTGTGTGTGTGTGTGTGTGTGTGTGTGTGTGTGTGTGTGTGTGTGTGTGTGTGTGTGTGTGTGTATATATATATATATATATATATATATATAAAATAAAAATTACAATTAAATTTACCAAAATGATCCAAGATAGTAAAACTAAAGTATATTATAAATATTAAAGAATTAATATTTATAAAGTAATCTCAACCAGATGTAAAAACTCGATAAAACCAAGTAGGAGATAGAGCTTATAATAAGAGCAAATAGTTAATAAAACATGTTAAAAAACACTTTGAAAAAGAGTTAAAAACATATTTAATCTGGATAGGAAACACTTATTAAGTGGATAGTCCTTAATCCGCGGAGTTTTGCTAATTTCTATCCTCTGATAAGAAGGAAAGTATTTCTTCAAAACTCTGCGGATTAAGGACTATCCACTTAAGTGTTTTCTTTTCAGATTAAATATGTTTTTAACTCTTTTTCAAAGTGTTTTTTAACATGTTTTAACTATTTGCTCTTATACATACACACACACTTCAGAATAAAATTATCTAACAATCAGCTGGTATGGAAACCTGTGATTATAAGTCTTACAAAATATTATTGGCAGTAATATTCTATAAGTACTATCCTATCTAAATAAAAATTGCCCGATATACAAGATAGAGCAAATAAATCAAATTTTAGTCATTCAATAAATTTAAAAATTTATGACGTGAAATGTTTGAATTTCAAATCAAAAGATTTTTATTATTCTATGTAAGACAAAGAATACATTTGAAATATAACTCCTTATCCTATAGTATTTCGATGTCTACCATCTCCTCAGAGGAGAAAATATTAGCAAATAATTATAATTGTTTATTTGCTAAAGTCAGTGACACATGTAAAATCACAATTAAAAGTTAAATATCATAGAGTAAGGGAAGTTAATGAAAAGGATATAAAAATTCACATCTGAATTGCATGGTAAAATCCAAAGTGAATGTCTTTGATAGCAGTGTGGTAAAGTGATCCAAACTGTATTTTGAGTACTCCATATCACAAGGTAATAGTCCGAAGTAGGCATTTTTCTGGAGAAATTTTCTTTGTTTATATAATTAGTCCGGTAAAAAAATTATTTTTTTTATATATAGGTCCGGTGGATCTGTTTATTAATAAATATATAATTTAATATCTTTAATATTTTTATAATTATAGAACATGAACTTCATATTCCACTCCAAAATAACTTCAAATTGTTAATAAAATCGCTTTCAGTAGACAGGCTATGCAAATTTGCGTAGCCTCTCTCCTGAAAGCAGTTTTATTTTATATGCCAATATGTCAACATCTTTATTTATGCCAATATCTCGAAAACTACTTGCTGTATCTTAATGAAGCTGCACAAATTTTATGTTGAACATTTCAAAGAAAAAACCCCCCAAAATTTGTAGATTCTATATTTCATAATTTTCACAAATATTCAATATGAGCATCGCCTGTGACTCTGCACACTTCAAGTCTGTAATTAAACTCAAGTGACGGTGTTTGAGTATATTCCAACACACAAAATTGCTTTTCTTTTGAAGTGAACAGCATTTCTCAACTTGAAAAGATAAATGTCAAACATTAAACAAATCTTGAACTGTTTCTATACAAGTTGTGAAAATTTTAGGTCATTTCAGCGAAAATTGCCAAAATTATTGGCCTGCAAAATGACGTCAAATTTTTTTGAGCATCCTGTATGTAATGTAATATATATATATACACACACACGGCTAAGGCATGTGATACTATGATTTGTGGGTGTAAATAAACGGCCCTATTATGATAAAAGGGTACCTTATATATATATATATATATATACTGAATGTGGAATCGAACACTGATATTTTTTTTTTTTTCCAAGGAGCTGCCTTTGCTTTAAGCCGCATTGAGAATCAAGAAAAAATATACATATATAGAAATGAGATAAAATTATCTTTGGAATCTAGATTTAATAAACAGAAACGTAGTAGCAGACAAAAATCATCCTATTTGCAAATAGACCAACATTTCAATCAAACCGACCATAATACACTAAATAACATAAAATATATTTTAATATCAAATTCTCATTGGAGACAAATAATATATATATAATGGTTGTATAGATGGGTTTCCTAGATGTAAATCCAATGAAACCCATGTGATTATTAAAGAGTGCTTGATGGAAGACAGAACTGGTATATAGTATGTTTATTATACAAAAATTATTGGTTACATATGTGCATACATGTTTCAGTGGAATCCTAATTCAAGAAGACCACTTCATCAGACCAAAAAAAAAAAAAAAAGGGATATTAAATATTGCTCCTGTTTTTTGGTCTGATGAGGTGGTCTGCTTGAATTAGGATTCCACTGAAACATGTATGCACATATGTAACCAATAATGTTTGTACAATAAACAGACTATATATATATTTATATTATGCAGGTATGTGATACCAAGATTCAAGAGTTTGTGTGTAAATTAACAACCCTATGAAAAAGGACACCTAATATATATATCATTCAAATACAGTAGTGTTTGAATATATGGTTAAGTTTTTCAATTTTCGTTCAGTAAAACAAAAGTTATGAATTTACTGGTGTTCAAAATCGTAAAAACACGGAGGTGAGCAACGTTTTTTATGATTGTTTTCCATAGCAACCACGTCACTTCAGCGACTACTGTTGCTACCAATTCACTGCTCTCACGAAAAGAGAAGTAACCAGTGAAACTGAAAGAATGAAAGGGAGATAATTGGGGGGGGGATTTTATTGAATGCAGACGAGTGCCGTACATTGTTATTACATATGTGTATGTTATGTTTATGGGTGCAAAAAAAATATGACTGAAATTAAACAAAGAACAAGTGAATTTACTGGAAGCCTGGAAAAATCATGGATTACAATAGAAAAATATGAGCATGAAAATTAATATGGTTAAACTTAAACATGGAAAAGTAAAGGACTAGTTGTTAAAACTGGAAAAGAAAAGAAGATATAGTAAAAAATATAATTAATTTATAACTTAAAATATTGCAGCATTAAGAATTGATTATATACTATTATAGATTGTTTTTTTTGTTTTAAATTCTTAATGCTGCAATATTTTAAGTTATTTATAATATTTTTTACTAGAATATCTTTTCTTTTCCAATTTTAACGACTAGTCCTTTACTTTTCCATGTTTAAGCTTAACCATATTACTTTTCATGCTCATATTTTTATATTGTAATATGTGTGTGTGTGTGTGTGTATGTATATGTCTAAAATATATATATATAAAAACTGAACACTGAATGTAACACGGTCATTCCTTGTTTGGTAGGCTACCTTCATTTTTAGCAACACTAATGTTCCTATTTACAATGGCTCCCCACGAGGGAAGAGTTAGACACTGGGGTCGTTTTTTAATGTGGAGAAAAGAGACAAAAATAAAAATTGCCTCAGTCGTGAAGGATTTCTCCTCCACTGACGGAGAACAAGAAATTGAAGTGCAGTATCTGAAGAACAGATACTACACTTTGATCTTTATATTTAATTTATTTCGTTTAAAGAAAAAATTACAATTAAAAAAAATTCGAATTTGTCCCAAAGGCCAATAGCTTCATCCAAAAATAAAATGTCTCATGTTTTAAACGTTACAGATATTTTGGTGGTAAGTGGATTTTTGATGCCTAAAGATTCATGATGACAAAGTGCTTTAATTGTATGAAAGTATATACACACATGCACATATATGTACGTGTGTGTATATAGGCGAGATGAAAATGTTTTAAACTTAGTTTAATAAACAGACAAAAATCATTCTATTCTCAAATAGCCAAACATTTCAATCAAACAGACCTTAATACACTACCCGTCCACATACAAAAAAAAAAAAAAAAAAAAAAAAAATGAAAAGGATTTTAGAATTAGATAGAAATCAGATGTGATGTTTGAAATGTTTTCTTCAGATTGAAAAAGATCTTGTTTTGATGTGAGTATTTGCTAATTGAAGGAATTATTTGTATGCCACAATAATTACAAAATGTAAAAAAATATATTTATAAACAAGTGAAAAATGGAGGTTCTCTTTGCTGTCTGGGAGAATGATTTCGCACGGACTTACTAGTAACTGAATATTGAGAAGGTTCAGTTTTTCATAAAGGTTTCATATTAACCCATTACATTTTTAAAAATTTATTTTGATATAGAGCGGGAGACTGCTTGAAATAGTAAAATTATATAATGGTTTCCATAATTTTTTTTTTTTTTATTTATTTATTCTTTTATTCATTTATTTATTTATTTTTTGTCAAATGTGAATAAATTTAGAATTTTTTAGCCGAGAAACGTGCAGAGCAAGAACGCGGGGAAAGTAGATGAACAGTTCATGTGTGGTCAGATTTCTATTTCATAGCATCCCTACTTATGAAGTTGGACACATGGTCGTTTATTAATTTGGACAACTTGGCTTTCCAGGAAAAAAGGGGCAAATTGGGCTGGGAACGATAATCCGTTCGCAGCCGCCCTTACAAATGAGGGCACAGTTTTGTTTGAATATTAATCTTACATGTTAAATTTTTTTAAGTTTATGGCTTTTAATTAAACAGTTGAAAAGAATATGAACTTGAATGAGTATATTTATAGGTTGCATTCATTCCTCCCCATGAACTATGCCATTAAGTAAGGATTGGAGAGGTGGGGGGGGTAATAAGAGATGTTAATGTCGCTTCTGTTGTTGATAATTTGTTAAATACTTAAAAAGTTTACATTTTTAAAACTTGATTGCCGTCGGTAGTTTTATATTTTCTGTTTTTCAAATATTATTCTGGAAGCTGTACATATTTTGCGACTCTCACAAGTCATCTAACGCTGCTATGTAACTCTTCGATTCCAGACTGCTGTTTTGTACTTAGTCGTAATGGTTATAATGGTATGAAGAAATAAATTTGCATATGAAAAGTTTCATTTTGTTGTCTTTTTATTTTTATTTTATTTTATTTTTATTTATTTTTTTTTTTTAAATGAGTACCATTTAAAAAAAAAAAAAATTGTTTTTAAATCAAGAAATAATTTTCTCATTTTTTTTTTTAAATTTAAAAAAAAATTAATTTATTTATTTTTTTTAAATGGTTACCATTAAAAATTTATTTATTTATTTATTTATTTTTTTAAATGTGTACCATTTAAAAAAAAATTGTTTTTAAATCTAGAAATAATTTTCTCATTTTTTTTTAAAAGTTTAAAAAAAAATTCATTTATTTATTTTTTTTAAATGGTTACCATTAAAAATTTATTTATTTTTTTTTTTAAATGTGTTTAAAAAAAAAAATTGTTTTTAAATCTAGAAATAATTTTGCCATTTTTTTAAGTTAAAAATTTTTTTTTTCTTTTAGTTTTTGAGAGGTTTGCCCCTTTTTTTTCCATATTTTTTTTTCATCCATGTACATCCAGTTTTTTTTTTTTTTTTTATTTCACACGCTGCAGATGTCCAGGATGCCGGGGTGACCAACATCTGTCAGGTAGTCATTAAATCAAAGAAACAGAAGAAACTCGTTTTTCAGTTTTAAACAAAAACCTTAATATCTGGTAGTTCCAATAACACTTTTTTTTTTTTTTTTTTTTTTTTTTTTTTTTTTTTATAAATAGTTATAAAGTTCATTTCTCCTGTGGTCGCCTGTGAATTCTCGTCCCTGCTCTGACGCCACCCACACATTTTGAACGTGTACTTGTCACGTCATGAACCCCTTTTGTCACGTCATGCAACTGGCTTGGTCATTTGCATATCTTTAGTTTGATATAATAGATTGCACACTGTATACAACAATCGCCCCCCCCCCACGCTGTGTACTATGGATTTCTTCTCTTTTATCCTTAGCCACGTTTTCCTCTCTCACACTGGTGACTGCTGAGGAAATGAGCAATGGTTCACAACTAAAAAAAAAATATATATATATAAATAAACAATGCAAGAGAAAAAACAGATTCCAACACAGAAATAAACTCTGACTTATTCTGCAAATATCAGTCGCACTGTGGGTGTGTGTGCGCGATACTATCGACTAGTGATGGGACGATTCCAATATTTTTCCCCCGATTCCAATACAATTACCAATTCGGATTCTTTATAAATCTCTAAACATTTTACTATGAAAGTAATTATTTGGTCCCGATTACTGTAAAAACACATCTTAAATGTGCATGCATTTTCTCAAACGTAAAAACACACTTGTGACAGGGTGATCTAGAGATTTTAGTCTTACTGGAAGTTTAAAAATCAATAAATATTATTATTTTATTATTACTACAAGCAGTGGAAGATGTTTTATAAAAACAAAATAAAATAGATAATTAAAGGAATCGATTTTGGCATCGGAAAATAGGCTCAAAAATCGTCCCAACACTACTATCGACCCTCTAAATGATAATATCTCCATCTTAGTCATCTGTTGATGCATGTTTGCCATTGGTTGATGTCAACTCATCTCCGTCTCCTAAACTGTCACAATCTGGTCCATGTTGCAAGCTACCACTGTCTGTCCCAAACTGGAAGCTGTCCTTAACTGTTGCAAACTCAAGGCTGTCAGTAAACTATCCCTAACTTTTATAAACTGCTGAAAAGTTCACTGCCACTCTTAAAACGACCCGTAAATTAACTCTAAGTATATCGACCTCTATTGTTCAATCGTTTGTCTGATGACTGCCACACCTTGATTAACAATCCTATTTCAGTTGCCTTTGTGTGCCTTGATGAACAATATTGTCTCTCTACTGACACAACTTTCTATATCTTTGTTGTGCTGATCAGCTTATTTCCTCTTTTGTCACTTCCTAACGCTATATTGGCGGGGGGGGGGTAGTATCACAGCTGTATATGACCGAATGGTTTACGACGCCAAATTTTACCAATATCAAATTTCCGATGAAGCATGATTAATTGGATGCTTTCTTCCAGTTTACAGCTGCTCTAGCACCTTATCATATAATCATTATACTTAAGCCGTTGCATATCAAAAGTGTTTGGAGCCTATATATATATATATTAGTGATGGGACGATTCTGATACACTTTCCGATTCTTTATAGATCTCTAAATATTTAACTATAAAGTTGTTATTTTGTCAGGATTACAGTAAAAACACGTGTTAAATGTGCAGATATTTTCTCAAAACGTAAATTTATAGCTTTTATCTTTACTGGCAGGTTAAAATTAATAAATATTTATTATTTTATTGTTACTACCAGCAGTGGAAGATTTTGTTTCAAACAAAATTAAATAAAATAAACGATAAATAAAGGAATCATCTTTGGCATCGGAAAATTGGTACACAATTTTTTCCGATTCTGATACCATCACAAGTTCCGATTTTTCCGATTCTGATTAATTGTGTGATACTATAAAGTGGGCCTGAGAAGGTGGGGGTGGGGAGGGGTAACAAAGGAATTGGAAGTGTCCTACAATAAAATAGGAAGTAGAAAACTATGAATCTGTAGGTATTTTTAGATCGAGCCTTCAGAGGACAGCTTCCGGGGGGGGGGGGCGACTTCAGATACCAACGGTGAGAAGATAGTCAGTTGACATCGAGTTGCCGGTTGCGACGGATCAGACTTGATAGCGACAATGGTTGGACAGTTTTTAGAATAGACTGCGAAACAGAAATAGAGATAAATTGCAACTGACAGATGAATGTAACATTGATAGAACGGGAAGACACACACACACACACACACACACACACTTATAAGTCCAACCGTCAAATATATGTGAAACATTGCCGTTTGTGTTTTTCCTTTCTTTGTTCCACGACTTATTATATTTCTAAACCACGGGTGTTCCCATTGACAGTCGCCAGCGAGAAAATGACGATCTGGCCATATGAGGAATAGTCGAATGAAAAATCCACGACACATGATGTTGGGAGCCGGCGATCTATTGGGGCCACACACTTCTAGTTACAATCGTCCCAACACTAATATATATATATATATATATATATATATATATATATATATATATATACTAGCATGGGTGCCCGGCGTTGCCCGGGTATTTGGAGGTGTATGTTGAGCCAAAAAAAAAAAAAAAAAGTGGTCAATTTTATTAACTATGACCCCTTAAAAGTTATTGTTTTGGGCTCAAATCAAGTTATTAAGTTAGATCCATGTCCAAGGAACTTATATCTAAAATTTCAAGTGTTTAGACCCAAAATTGTCGGAGTTTGGTAGAGTTCTCAAAGGTCAAATCATTGAACTTTGACCTCTTAACTGCCAAATTTCTGGCCGAAAACCGATCACATCGATTTTCCCAAATCTCAGTACCCCGTATATCAAATTTCGAGTCTGTAGCCTTAAAATTGACTGAGTTATTGCGTAGGGAAATGTACACACACAGATACACACAGACAGACAGACACTTTCACTTTTATATATATATATATATATATATATATATATATATATATACACTATTTTTTTTCAATAAATAATAATTTTATTATACCTCAAACTCAGTGAACCTTTGTTTTACCAGCTAGCGCTCTTCCTCCAGGAATTAACATTTAAATGGAAGCAAGTGAAGTTAAGGAGTGAAAATTAGATAAACATGTTATGTGTATTATCCCTTTTCATTAATCTGGTATGAACATTTTGAAAGGAAAAAGTGAAAAACGATTTGATTGATATTTTGGATACTAAACCTCATGTTCAGAATTCTTATTCCAGCTTTAACAAAAATCCATTACATGATTTGGATCCTATTAAATGTCTAAAATTTAAGATTTCAGCTTAAGAGGTTTTAAAAATAAATCGAAAATTAAAGGAACATTGCCTAATTGGTTTCTAATTTAATGCAAATCTGAAATATCTGAATCTGGTTGTCTATATGTCGCTTAAAAACCCTTTAAAATATTTCAAAGAAACTGAAATTTTAAACAAAGTTTTGCACTTTGCCCCTTAGGAAAATTAAAATCAAGATTTAATGATACTAAACCTTATGTTTGGAATTGTTACTTCAATTTTGATTAAAAATACATTAACTTATTTGGATTCTATAAAATGTCTAAAATTTAAGAGGTTTTAAGAATAAATTGAAATTCAGGGAATATTGCTTCATTGATGTCTAATGACTATTGGTCTAAGTTAATGCAAATCTGGGACCCGTCTCCCCCGAATTTTCAAATGGTAGGTTACGACTAATGAGTCAATGGGATTTTTTTCTATTTTCAAGATGAAGAGTTGGAAAAAAAAAATCTAAACATTTATTCATTCTTTTGTTCAAAAGAAAAAAAAAATGTACTCTGTATGATGGGATACTTTTTGACACAGAGATAATGTATATTATTGACATATTTTTTATTTTTTCCCAACAAGGGAATCACCACTTATCAAGGCCCGAAGCCACTCAAGGATGACGGTTAAATGAATGTAAGGTGGTAGTGTAGTAATCGTCAATGGTGTAAATTGAGTAAAATTTGATTATTTATGAGAACGACTCAACAAGAACTTATTTACATTGTACTTTAAGGCTACCATGTTGTAGTCGGCTGAGAATCAGTCCAGTAGAACAGTGTTCCACAGGCGGGTAGTTTTAGGAAAGAAGCTTTGTTCATGGAATCTGTGTTTAGATTTAGACATAGAGAGTGGAGAAAATTGTTGATAATGGTTGTAGATAGTCAAGTGTTCTTTTTTTTTTGTGAAAATTTGGAAAGGGGGGGCATAGATTGGAGCTCAGACTAGGACTTGCCATGAAGATAATGATAGAACAGAGACAGGCTCTTCTGAAAGAAGTATAAATTTATGCGTAAACTTTAAGTATTTATTTCAACAGTGCTCAATACGTAGGTAGAGCTAAGTAGTAAGTTATAAAATATATATGGCAATGAAGCTGCACAGAATATTCTAGGATTCATCAGGCATAAGCCTGATGAATCCTAGCATGGATGAAATGCGGAATATTCTGTGTAGTTTAATTGCCATATATATCTTATAACTTACTATATATATATATATATATATATATATATATATATATACTAGCAAGTTGCCCAGTCATAAAATATGTATAAATATTATATTTTAATTAATGCAGAATTCTATTTATTATAAACAGAAATACCATAAGGATGAAACGTAACGTTAAATTCCTTAAAAAACAAATGAAGTAAAAACAAAACAAAAAATCTGAGACATGTGCATGCAAGTATTATTTTTTTCTAAACAGTTTACTTCTTATAAATAAAAAAAAAAACACTCGAGCTGAGATCGAAACCAAAACATAAAGACAGTGAGTCAAGTACGATAACTATTAGGCCAACTTGACATAATCTTTAAAAAGTGTTATCGAACCTACTTATTCTTAACACAAATAATCTGTCACGTGAACGATTAACGCATGCGCATTCGTGAAACAGTTGACAAACAGATAAAAATCTGATGACCTCCACGTACCAATTTTTCAATTTCGACCCCTTAGCAGCCCCTTTTTTTCCGGATGAAAACCGATTAAAGTTTACAACATGTCTGAATACCCTATATACCAAATTTCAGGTTTGTAGATCAAAATTTTGTTGAGTACATAGGTTGAGATGTGTCCTCATGCACACGCATTCTCACTTTTATAGATATATATATATGCATATATAGATATATATATATCTATATATACACACACACACATATACCTATATACAGATTAATCTCCTTAACTAATGAATAGGGCTGTGACAACAGCATACTCTTTTCATTCTTTTGACTCTCGAGTATATATCTGACACAGCTAATCAACCGAGAACCACATCAGTCTATATAAGACCATATAAGATATTAACGGATATACACTCAAGAGTCAAAACAAAAGAATATGCTGTTGTCATAGCCCTACTAATGAATAATTATGAAGTTTGAATCTGGGTGTCAGGTAATTTTAATATTTAGTTTACGTAAAGTTGGCAAAAGGAGGTGTTGAGCCCTTCATGAAAATTTAATTTTCAATTTTTGTGAAATTTTAATTAGTGATGGGGCGATTTGAATATTTTTCCTGATTCCGATACAATTACTGATTCTGAACTACATTCACAATTCCAATACAATTTCCGATTCCGATTCTTTATAAATCTCTGATTATTTAACTATAAGATTGTTATTTCTCCGAATTTTCGTAAAAACAGATGTTAAATATGCAGATATTTTCCTAAACGTAAATTCACACTTGTGGAGGATGATCTATCGATTTTAGCTTTCAACTGGTATTTTAAAATCAATCAATATTTACTAATTTATCATAATTACCAGCAATGGAAGATTTTGCTTTAAACAAAAGCAAATAAAAAAAAAACAATTAAAAGAATCGATTTGGCAGCAGAAAATAGGCACCAATATTTCTGATTCCGATACCAATTCCGATACCGATTCCGATACCCCCAAATGTTCTGATTTTTATGATTCCCGATTCCGATTAATCGTTCCAACACTAATTTTAACAATAAACATCAGTTATAAATATCCACTAATTTCAATATCTTTTTTTTTTTTATTAGTATCTACATGGGTTTTTAAAGCGCATAATATATGAATGCAACCTCTGATTTGAAAAGTCAATTTTTTTTTTTTCTAATTTGCATTGAATTTGAGTTGCTCTTCATTATCATTAGCGGCCCTGCTGTTTAACAGCGTTGACGAACATGACTCTCAAATGCAGGCAGCTAGCCATCGCCCGAAATAGCTCAACTTTTGACAATAACACCGTCCAATCGATCAAGTTGTTCATCAAAGTGCGTCCTAGTCGACCTTTCTTTTTTGATCCTAGCATTGTATCAGTCAATACCAGATGTTCTTTGCCTATTTGATGGTAAATATGTCCTAAGAATGTCATTTTTTTTTCATGATAATTTCCATCAGCATTTCTTTAGTGCATCCAGATCTCGTCCATATTTCCACGTTAAAAATGTGATCTGCCCAAATAACCCCTAACATCTGTCTCACAAACCAAATTTCTGTGCTAATAATGCGTTTCTGCATTTTGGAGCAGATAGTCCAGTTTTTGCAACCATATAACAAGACAGATCAAACATAGACCTTAAGAATGTGTTGTCTTGCTCTTAGCTTACCATCAAGGTTTACATTACATATCCATTGCATCATTCTAGTGGCATGTCTCTCTCCTTGCACAACGCATACAGATAATATAACAACTCGAGAATCTCACGAATCGTTTCAGCAATAAATAATTTCCAAAAGGCTTTAAATATAAATCTCAACACACACACACACACAAAAAAGTGTGAAAAAATTATTTCAGCTTATGGACGAGGGGAGGTAACTCTATCTTTACATAGTTTTAAAATTTTATATTTTGGATTGATTTAGATTTGATTGATTTAGTTTTGATTTTAGCCTATGTTTAATGAGAAAATGTTTGACTTGTATAAAATTGCAACATTATTCATTGATTTTTCTGGTTTTATGGCCTTGTGCCAGACTTTCAGGTAAGGTCATTATTCCCCTTTTCTTTAGGTCCATTTTTATCACTTCCTCTTGTGTATTTCTTGGTATTTCCCTGTGAATTGATCCTGCTACCTCAACTGATCTAGATCTAACCTGTAGACGATGCATAACAAGGCGAACGCCATGGCAGCCAATAACACTGTACGTGAATGAGTCATTCCATCCACTGAATGACTGGACTGAAAACGAGGCCAATACTCATGTCTCGGGGGGCATAAAAAATGCTGAATTTTCTTGTGTGAGGGGTATTTGTTTTACAGTCGGACAGATTCCTGCGTGTCGTTTGGCGGAAGAACTAGAAGACAAAAACGGCCAAAACAAAAATAAAAATTCAAACGCAAGCTATTCTGGCATTATGGCTGAAGGCAGGTTCGACCTAAAACTCATACTGGAATATGACAGAACAACATCTACTGTAGACTTGTTTGAGAGAGTGGACCTGATTTGCAAACTCTTGGGAGTTGACCGTGAAAGAAATAAACAATACTAATGGTTATAGATTTAAAATAGGGGATTTATTATACGCATATGCTCACGGTAAGGTTACGTTATCAAAAACAAAGATGGCGTTTCATCAAAAAATGAGATCTCGTAAATTCTCGTGCAAATCACGATATATGTGTTCAAAGGGAGGCAACCCGTTTTGGCTTCATCAAACGTGTAAGGGAGATAACTCTTACTAGACTTAACAGACAGTCGAGTAAACAATCCTCTTGCAACTAGCTGGGGGGGGGGGGGCTTTGGCGTCTACCAGCAACTGTCAGAGGCAGATAAGACCAATGGAACACAGATAAAAGATTAACTGCGCAGGGCCTTTGTGCTTGACTAATGCAAGGCATACAAACAGTTTTAAAGCGCACCTTACACTCGGATGAGTCAATAAATGGGTTCTTTGCATTGACAAAACTTTTCAGCCTGTCAGTATACACTCCTGGCTGAATTTCCTGCTCATACCCAAGAATTGTTTTGCGCATTTGCCAACATTGACAACACCCAGACGGAAAGCATACTCAGCCGAGCAAGGTCTCTCATGAACAATAAAAAGGGTAGCTGTCACCGTTAACTGATCAGTCACAAAAAAATGCCTCTACTCATAAAGCTCACTGCATTGTTTTAATTGCCCTAGGCCCAATCATCTGCCGAAGCACTGCCAGTTTGAATGACTGAGGCAGTGCCGTAAGCCAACCATCCGATATTATAGATGCCAGAGGGAGGGCTACATTGCATCAAAATATCTGGAAAACGGAGACAGGGGCGAGATTGAGTGCCACTCTCACCCCTGGAAAAATAAGCATCAAACTACCAGTGATACATGTGTGTGTCAACGGATTGATATGTGATGCATTGATTGACTCAGGTTGTACACAGTCTCTTGTAAAAAAATGGTTTTTAGTTCACTGAGTGGACGCAAGAAAAAGGTGACTATTGATGGAAAGAGCATGACCAGTAGGGAAGTGACCAAGGTCAATCTGTAGGTGGATAAGAGGATCTCTGTGGTGTCGGAGATGCTGGTTATGAATGGAGATCTATTAGGGTTCGATCTCCTGCTTGGACTTGACATCATCAGTTGAACAGTTTTCATATAAATAAGCACAGCGAGGGCAATTTCCCGAATGAAGTGTCAAGTCTATTTCCAATGCCGCAGTGAAAATAGAACAATCCAACTTTGATGTTGTATTTGACCTGACTAAGAAATGTTGGACTGCGACTTGAA
The DNA here is from genome assembly GCF_053919585.1 of Euprymna scolopes. Classification (NCBI taxonomy): domain Eukaryota; kingdom Metazoa; phylum Mollusca; class Cephalopoda; order Sepiida; family Sepiolidae; genus Euprymna; species Euprymna scolopes. Next base: position 96,450,459 of record NC_136502.1, read on the forward strand.
AGTGGTCAAGTGAGCGGTTGATCAATCAGACATCTGAATACACTGAGCTTGAACATGTTCAGAAGGGCTACAATTGTGCATTGCAAACTTAGATTTGCAACAGATGGCTAATACTAAACCTGGAGAAAAATACTGTTCCCTCAAAGGGATTGATTCCATTAATAGCGATTGTTCAGCATGATAAAGAAAAAGTGCAACCTGTAATGGATTACAGCAAACTGAATGACCATGTAGAAGCATACACAGCATGCGCTGATGTGTGTTTACAAAAACTGAGATTGACATGGGAAGAGGTTCAATATGCCTGTGTTTCCTCATGGCTGTTCTAAACCACGATGGTGAAGGAGCAGAGATACTGCTTGATTAGCATGGGATTTGGGTTTAACGTAGTCCCATCCATTATACAGGAGATTGTGGAGGCTGTTCTATTCAAGAATGTAACTGTTAGACAGGTGCCGTCGGCATACATAGACGATATATGCATCAATAACAGCCTGCAGAAGAAGGGAAGCAGCTTTTTTTTCGATCGGGTTAGAAAGGAAGAATCTGGAACAGCTTGAAGACAGTGCATGACTGCTTAGATTGGAAGTCTAGGGAGAGTGTGGTACTTTGTGATGGAAGCATAGAAGCATGATTCTGGATGCCCCAGGGGTTGTGACATGTGCCATTTTCTCCCTGTGTGGGAAACTGATTGGACTTCTGCCAGTATGTGAGTGGCTCTGAGCAGCAACTGGAGTTATAAAGCGAAGGGCCAATGATGAGACAACATCACAGATAATGCTCCACTCCGAAAAATGGTCTAAGAAACAATAGCCAAGGTGAAGCAGGGCGATCTTTAACAGAGGCTATGGTGGGTGAACAGACAAGACGTCACTGTATGGGCAGATACAAGTTCCCTGGTAACCGGTGTGCTACTGGAATGTGATAATGTTGTGCTCAAAGATGCTTGTTGGCTGTTATCTACGAACAGTGCCCAACACATTAACTTGGCTGAACTCCATGTGGTACTGAAGGGCATTAATTTGGCGTTACAATGGAAGTACAAAGTCATACACTTAAAAACAGATTTGGTAAGCATATATCATTGGCTGATGGATAAGCTTACCGGGAAGACAAAGCATGAATAGAGGCAATTAGTGAAATGTTGTGATTGGAAATGATAAAGTCTCTGGTAGAAGAGTATTAACTATCTATAGATGTTGCTCTGATCCCATCAAGCCATAACTTGGCAGATCCCATGACCTGGATACCATGAAGAAGGTTTGAGAAGATGGAATCTGGTACTAAGCCCATACCTCTGACATAAGGCATGAGGAATGATGAAATGACAAGTAGTCCGATTATGGACGTACATAAGAGTAGTGGACATCCAGGCATCTGACATGCAGTGTATTTCGCCGGGCGGTTTTGCTCAGCGATTACCAAAGCTGATGTAAGGTCGGCTATTAGAGCATGTAAAGAATGTCAGATCAGATCCAGCCCCAGTTTATTGGATAAAAGCGGTGATTAACAGTAAAATCTAATTTAAAAAGAATGGATATAACCTATTATAATGGCAAAAATTTCCTGATGCTCACTAATTGTGGTTCAGCACCTTTTACCATTTGGTAGCGATTGTCACAGCAGGACTCCAGAAACATCATTCAGCATCTTGAATCAATATTCTTTGAGTGAGGCCCATCGCAGGAACTGCTTACTGACAACGACACTGTGTTCACTAGTAAGAAATTCAGAGTGTTTTCCGCCAGCTGGGGAGTGCACCTGCAGTTTCGATGTGCCTACATGCCAGCAGGCCACGGCATCATAGAATGATGCCCCTGCAGTATTAAGCGTATTGCAGCTAGAAAGATGTGCTCTGTTCAGGAAGCAGTGTATTGGTACAACATCATGTCCAAGGATGATACATCATCATCGACTGCACTTGTTAACGGGATCTACAGATATGAGATTAGGATAAGGAATATCGACCCAATGTCACATCATTGATCTCTGCACAAAACCAGTAACATCTGGGTCAAGCTGCCTCATTATCGATGCACATTAAAGTTTTTAGAAGGAACAGTGACAGAAGTGATCAGTCCACAAGCTGTTTTTGTTGACGGCCTCCTGTGCCAGATTAAGGATGAGTGACCCCAAACAAATGCCATTCATCTGGCAGAGCAGATTATGAGACCTTAGATAACACTGGATATATCACACTCCCTAGCCGAGAGACAATATGAAATGGGGAAACATCAAAACCACCTATGGGACGAAGCATATGCTGGAGATTACCAACGCGATCTTGCAAAAGCTGTGATCAGAGATTAGTGGAAAGTGTAGACAATGAGTGATGAGGTCAACGTCATCGCGGCCAATGCAGAAACAGCTCTGTGCATGCACAACTAGACCAAAAATAAGGCCCATGTGTCTGTCTTGGGGGCATAAAAGATGCTGAATTTTCTTGTATGAGGTGTATTTGCTTCAGAGTCAGACAGATTCTTGCACATCATTCATTTCAGCTGAAGAAGTAGGAGACAATCAAAACAAAAAAAAACAAACACATAATTCGATAATCCTTACTCATTCTTTCAATGTGACCATACCATTGAAGTCTACTCTTCTGCACATATCTCCCTATATCATTCAAAGTTCATCTTCCTCTGAGGTCATCAGATCTAAGCTTATCTTTAAGATTCACATTAAATATCCATCATATCATTCTCCTATTGTTTCTATTCATGCAACGTATGTCCTCAACCCTCATTAGTCATGCATAACTTCCATACATCATCACACTGAATACACATGCCTGATAGACTGTTAAACTTAAAACTTGAGCTTCACAAAGAAAATGTTATTTCAAATTGCACAAGCGAAAGGCTTTACACCAACATAAGTGTCATTGCTGTACAGACATCGCAGTTGGGATACAAATACTCCTGTTATGCATATTTTCGTCTTCTGACAAATGTTTTTTTCATTGTTCAAAATTTTCAAAGAAAAACAATTGTTTTAAGACAAAAATCAACTTTCTTTGAATATATATATATATATATATATATATATATATATATATATATATATATATATATATATATATATATATATATGTACATATAACATTAACATATCTAATATATATGTACATATAACATTAACATATATAATATATATGTACATATAATATTAACATATATAATATATATGTACATATAATATTAACATATAACATATATGTACATATAATATTAACACATATAATATATATGTACATATAATAATAACATATCTAATATATATGTACATATAATATTAACATATATAACATATATGTACATATAATATTAACATATATAATATATATGTACATATAATATTAACATATATAATATATATGTACATATAATATTAACATATCTGACATATATGTACATATAATATTAACATATCTAACATATATGTACATATAATATTAACGTATCTAATATATATGTACATATAACATTAACATATCTAATATATATGTACATGTAATATAAACATATATGATATATATGTACATATAATATAAACATATATAATATATATGTACATATAATATTAACATATATAATATATATGTAATGTAATATTAACATATATAATATATATGCACATGTAATATTAACATATCTAATATATATGTACATGTAATATTAACATATCTAATATATATGTACATATAACATTAACATATATAATATATATGTACATATAATATTAACATATATAATATATATGTACATATAATATTAACATATAACATATATGTACATATAATATTAACACATATAATATATATGTACATATAATAATAACATATCTAATATATATGTACATATAATATTAACATATATAACATATATGTACATATAATATTAACATATATAATATATATGTACATATAATATTAACATATATAATATATATGTACATATAATATTAACATATATAATATATATGTACATATAATATTAACATATCTGACATATATGTACATATAATATTAACATATCTAACATATATGTACATATAATATTAACGTATCTAATATATATGTACATGTAATATAAACATATATGACATATATGTACATATAATATTAACATATCTAATATATATGTACATATAATATTAACATATCTAATATATATGTACATATAATATAAACATATCTAATATATATGTACATATAATATAAACATATCTAATATATATGTACATGTAATATAAACATATATGATATATATGTACATATAATATAAACATATCTAATATATATGTACATGTAATATAAACATATATGATATATATGTACATATAATATAAACATATCTAATATATATGTACATATAATATTAACATATCTAATATATATGTACATATAATATTAACATATATAATATATATGTACATATAATATTAACATATATAATATATATGTACATATAATATTAACATATATAATATATATGTAATGTAATATTAATATATATAATATATATGTACATATAATAAACACACAAGGAAAAAAACACAAATTTTAACAGAATTTTATGAATTAAAAAAAAAATGGAAAATTCAAAACATACTTGTTTCTAATTTAATAATAATAATAATAATAATAATAATAATAATAATAATAATAATAATAATGAAAGAGAAAAAAATCTGGATAAAAGTTCAAATTTTCAGATGTTAAAAAGGAAAATTATAATTTCATTTCAAGATAAAAAAAAACATCTAACAATTAATTTTAGTAAAAAAGGTGAGATATTTCGACATCTATAGTATAATGGAACCCTTTGTTTTTCAATCAAATCAAATTGATTAGCAAAAAAAAAAAATAACAAAGAGCGTTATTATATTGCCAATAACATGATACAACAAAAAGAAATTTAAATTGGCTAGTCAGAATCAAAATTTGATATGTCAGCTTAAATGCTATTTAGGTCCAACTTATAAAATCTCATGAAATAACTGTATATGTTCGATTTTTAGTGAAACATTGTTTTGTTATTGTAGGCTTACTTTCACGGGAAATGGCTTGTTTGATTTTAATTTTTATCTTGTCGCAGCAATCATTACTACAAGACTATTAGCGGCAAGCAGCGGCGCCAACTGTAATTAACAATGTTTGAATCAAATCAAATTTATTGGCAAAAAGTAACAAAGTGAAATAAGCAGTTAGAAAATACCTGCACCTACGAGGGTGATTCCAAAAGTAAAGCCTCCTATTTTTTTTTTAACTCAACAAGTTGAAGAGCTACAAAGATGGGAGAGGTACCATTAAAAAGAGCAACCTTTTTATCATCCAGAATTTATAATTTTCTTTTACATAGTCGCAACCATTCTCAATGCACTTTTACCAGGAAATCAATGACACACCTCTGCTTCTTACACACGTCCAAGACAGGTGTTGTTTTCTTAGAGAGTCTCACACTGTCAATATCTGCAACAAAATTTTCAGGTCACGAATGCATAAGTTCAGTCATCATAACAATGCAATTTGCAATCTGCTCTGATCTATTCATGCGAAATAAAGAAGGTGGGAGGCATTACTTTTGGAAGAGCCCCCTTTTTTTAAAACCTTTGTTAAAAAAATATGAAACACAAAAAAAATTGATTTTCATATTAGTTTTGTTCAACTTTGATTGACTAAAAGAATTGGTTGAAAAAAAAAACAAAAAAACTTGTTTATTTTTTCACTTAAACAATGTATTACAAGAATAAAGCAAATTGTTATGGTAGGTCGTTGTTTCTTTTTTTTTTTTTGTTATATATATATATATATATATATATATATATATATATATATATATATATATATGTATATTTTTTTCTGGTGATTTTATTATATTTTATCCTTCTTTAAGTAGCATTGTTATGCTTTGATAATCAGTGACGCGAAAGCCGGTAGTTGACGTCATGTTCTGAGCAAAGCCGAGCGACTAGTTAGTTGCATTAGAAATATTACATAAGAAAATGAGGAACAATAAAGATCCAAGGATTGGACCCTGCGGCACACCCACATCGATTGTTTAGATGTACAGCTATTGTGAACAACGTGGATCTTTCTTTTACCTAAGAAGGATCTAATTATTTTAAATATTCATCCAGTAATACTGTGTAGGAGTGAACCTAAATGACCTCAGGCCACATACTACTATCATGAAGAAAAGACATTGTTTCTTTAATCCTCTCCTTCTATAGAAGAACTCAACTAACCAAGATACCCAAAAATCTATTCCCTTTTCTCTTCTGCTGTTGCTCTAGCTCACCCACACAAACTCTCTCTCTCTCTCTCTCTCTCTCTCTCTCTCTCTCTCTCTCTTTGACCGATGATTGACCTAAAAAGGATTGGACAGTCAGTCTCCAGGCTTCTACGTTGTCACACGTGTCCTGCTGCGAAGAGCAGACACAGAATTCTAAAAGTATGTAAAAACTAAGAAAATAAAATATTCTTCTCAAGCTAATATTTGTATCCACTTTGTCAGTTATAACAACCAATAAACAAATATTACAACTGTACAAATTAATTAATTTTCTTGAGAAAACCTTCATACCAGACCTTGTCAAAGACTTTGAATATATCAAGTCCTAGCACCCTAGCTTCACCTTCCTTATTCATGTAACGTAAATTACTTATTCATTTTTTTCTAGTTTCTTAGTAGATGATTAGTTTCATTTCACTATTACGCTGAATTCTATTTATGCATAGTTTCTACATTCTGCATAATTGTGTAGAATTTAGGATGAAAAAATTCTAACACACAGACCTGTTTTTCTCTCTCTATATATAAAAGTGACTTTGTCAGTGTGTGTGTGTGTGTGTGTGTGTGTGTGTGTGTGTGTGTGTGTGCGAAACTTCTCTACCAAACTCCTCTTGGATTAATTTTATTTATTGTGGCCTATTATCCTCATCTTTTCTTAGTTGGGCCCGTGGCACAGTTCCAGGAGAGAATTGTCTGAAGATAGTGGCTTCAATCCTATCCAAAGCTAGCCAGAAGCTTACTGGACCAAAACGTGGTGAGACGACAACAATTACAGAAGGCAGTAATTGCAGTGAATGCAGTCAGGAGATTCAGAGTTCCTATCCGTCGCGGTTACCACCTGACGAAGACCAGAGGAATAGTTGGCCGAAACAACTAAGAAAAGATGAGAATAATAGTCCGCAATAAATAAAATTAATAAATAATACTCATCTCAATGAATTCCAATTGAATAATATATCCTCTTGGATTATTTGGTCGACAGACTTGAAACTTGGTATATAGGGTATTTAGACCCTGAGAACACTTTCGATTTTGTTTTTAGCCTGTACAAATAGCTGTTAAGGGATCAGATTTGGGAAAAAATAGTTGACCTTGCAAGAGTAAATTGTTAAATCTTTGCACACGTGTACATATACATTTTTAGCTTAATTTCTTGCCTTTTTATCCATCAACATTTTTAGCTTAATTTCTTGCCTTTTTATCCATCAACATTTTTAGCTTAATTTCTTGCCTTTTTATCCATCAACATTTTTAGCTTAATTTCTTGCCTTTTTATCCATCAACATTTTTAGCTTAATTTCTTGCCTTTTTATCCATCAACATTTTTAGCTTAATTTCTTGCCTTTTTATCCATCAACATTTATAGCTTAATTTCTTGCCTTTTTATCCATCAACATTTTTAGCTTAATTTCTTGCCTTTTTATCCATCAACATTTTTAGCTTAATTTCTTGCCTTTTTATCCATCAACATTTTTAGCTTAATTTCTTGCCTTTTTATCCATCAACATTTTTAGCTTAATTTCTTGCCTTTTTATCCATCAACATTTTTAGCTTAATTTCTTGCCTTTTTATCCATCAACATTTTTAGCTTAATTTCTTGCCTTTTTATCCATCAACATTTTTAGCTTAATTTCTTGCCTTTTTATCCATCAACATTTTTAGCTTAATTTCTTGCCTTTTTATCCATCAACATTTTTAGCTTAATTTCTTGCCTTTTTATCCATCAACATTTTTAGCTTAATTTCTTGCCTTTTTATCCATCAACATTTTTAGCTGAATTTCTTGCCTTTTTATCCATCAACATTTTTAGCTTAATTTCTTGCCTTTTTATCCATCAACATTTTTAGCTTAATTTCTTGCCTTTTTATCCATCAACATTTTTAGCTGAATTTCTTGCCTTTTTATCCATCAACATTTTTAGCTTAATTTCTTGCCTTTTTATCCATCAACATTTTTAGCTTAATTTCTTGCCTTTTTATCCATCAACATTTTTAGCTGAATTTCTTGCCTTTTTATCCATCAACATTTTTAGCTTAATTTCTTGCCTTTTTATCCATCAACATTTTTAGCTTAATTTCTTGCCTTTTTATCCATCAACATTTTTAGCTGAATTTCTTGCCTTTTTATCCATCAACATTTTTAGCATAATTTCTTGCCTTTTTATCAATCAACATTTTTAGCTGAATTTCTTGCCTTTTTATCCATCAACATTTTTAGCTGAATTTCTTGCCTTTTTATCCATCAACATTTTTAGCTGAATTTCTTGCCTTTTTATCCATCAACATTTTTAGCTGAATTTCTTGCCTTTTTATCCATCAACATTTTTAGCTGAATTTCTTGCCTTTTTATCCATCAACATTTTTAGCTTAATTTCTTGCCTTTTTATCCATCAACATTTTTAGCTTAATTTCTTGCCTTTTTATCCATCAACATTTTTAGCTTAATTTCTTGCCTTTTTATCCATCAACATTTTTAGCTTAATTTCTTGCCTTTTTATCCATCAACATTTTTAGCTTAATTTCTTGCCTTTTTATCCATCAACATTTTTAGCTTAATTTCTTGCCTTTTTATCCATCAACATTTTTAGCTTAATTTCTTGCCTTTTTATCTATCAACATTTTTAGCTTAATTTCTTGCCTTTTTATCCATCAACATTTTTAGCTTAATTTCTTGCCTTTTTATCCATCAACATTTTTAGCTTAATTTCTTGCCTTTTTATCCATCAACATTTTTAGCTGAATTTCTTGCCTTTTTATCCATCAACATTTTTAGCTTAATTTCTTGCCTTTTTATCCATCAACATTTTTAGCTTAATTTCTTGCCTTTTTATCCATCAACATTTTTAGCTGAATTTCTTGCCTTTTTATCCATCAACATTTTTAGCTTAATTTCTTGCCTTTTTATCCATCAACATTTTTAGCTTAATTTCTTGCCTTTTTATCCATCAACATTTTTAGCTTAATTTCTTGCCTTTTTATCCATCAACATTTTTAGCTGAATTTCTTGCCTTTTTATCAATCAACATTTTTAGCTTAATTTCTTGCCTTTTTATCCATCAACATTTTTAGCTTAATTTCTTGCCTTTTTATCCATCAACATTTTTAGCTGAATTTCTTGCCTTTTTATCCATCAACATTTTTAGCTGAATTTCTTGCCTTTTTATCCATCAACATTTTTAGCTGAATTTCTTGCCTTTTTATCCATCAACATTTTTAGCTTAATTTCTTGCCTTTTTATCCATCAACATTTTTAGCTTAATTTCTTGCCTTTTTATCCATCAACATTTTTAGCTTAATTTCTTGCCTTTTTATCCATCAACATTTTTAGCTGAATTTCTTGCCTTTTTATCCATCAACATTTTTAGCTTAATTTCTTGCCTTTTTATCCATCAACATTTTTAGCTTAATTTCTTGCCTTTTTATCTATCAACATTTTTAGCTTAATTTCTTGCCTTTTTATCCATCAACATTTTTAGCTTAATTTCTTGCCTTTTTATCCATCAACATTTTTAGCTGAATTTCTTGCCTTTTTATCCATCAACATTTTTAGCTGAATTTCTTGCCTTTTTATCCATCAACATTTTTAGCTTAATTTCTTGCCTTTTTATCCATCAACATTTTTAGCTTAATTTCTTGCCTTTTTATCCATCAACATTTTTAGCTGAATTTCTTGCCTTTTTATCCATCAACATTTTTAGCTTAATTTCTTGCCTTTTTATCCATCAACATTTTTAGCTTAATTTCTTGCCTTTTTATCCATCAACATTTTTAGCTGAATTTCTTGCCTTTTTATCCATCAACATTTTTAGCTTAATTTCTTGCCTTTTTATCAATCAACATTTTTAGCTGAATTTCTTGCCTTTTTATCCATCAACATTTTTAGCTTAATTTCTTGCCTTTTTATCCATCAACATTTTTAGCTGAATTTCTTGCCTTTTTATCCATCAACATTTTTAGCTGAATTTCTTGCCTTTTTATCCATCAACATTTTTAGCTGAATTTCTTGCCTTTTTATCCATCAACATTTTTAGCTTAATTTCTTGCCTTTTTATCCATCAACATTTTTAGCTTAATTTCTTGCCTTTTTATCCATCAACATTTTTAGCTTAATTTCTTGCCTTTTTATCCATCAACATTTTTAGCTTAATTTCTTGCCTTTTTATCCATCAACATTTTTAGCTTAATTTCTTGCCTTTTTATCCATCAACATTTTTAGCTTAATTTCTTGCCTTTTTATCCATCAACATTTTTAGCTTAATTTCTTGCCTTTTTATCCATCAACATTTTTAGCTGAATTTCTTGCCTTTTTATCCATCAACATTTTTAGCTTAATTTCTTGCCTTTTTATCCATCAACATTTTTAGCTGAATTTCTTGCCTTTTTATCCATCAACATTTTTAGCTGAATTTCTTGCCTTTTTATCCATCAACATTTTTAGCTGAATTTCTTGCCTTTTTATCCATCAACATTTTTAGCTTAATTTCTTGCCTTTTTATCCATCAACATTTTTAGCTTAATTTCTTGCCTTTTTATCCATCAACATTTTTAGCTTAATTTCTTGCCTTTTTATCCATCAACATTTTTAGCTTAATTTCTTGCCTTTTTATCCATCAACATTTTTAGCTTAATTTCTTGCCTTTTTATCCATCAACATTTTTAGCTTAATTTCTTGCCTTTTTATCTATCAACATTTTTAGCTTAATTTCTTGCCTTTTTATCCATCAACATTTTTAGCTTAATTTCTTGCCTTTTTATCCATCAACATTTTTAGCTGAATTTCTTGCCTTTTTATCCATCAACATTTTTAGCTGAATTTCTTGCCTTTTTATCCATCAACATTTTTAGCTGAATTTCTTGCCTTTTTATCCATCAACATTTTTAGCTTAATTTCTTGCCTTTTTATCCATCAACATTTTTAGCTGAATTTCTTGCCTTTTTATCCATCAACATTTTTAGCTGACTTTCTTGCCTTTTTATCCATCAACATTTTTAGCTTAATTTCTTGCCTTTTTATCCATCAACATTTTTAGCTGAATTTCTTGCCTTTTTTATCCATCAACATTTTTAGCTTAATTTCTTGCCTTTTTATCCATCAACATTTTTAGCTTAATTTCTTGCCTTTTTATCCATCAACATTTTTAGCTTAATTTCTTGCCTTTTTATCCATCAACATTTATAGCTTAATTTCTTGCCTTTTTATCCATCAACATTTTTAGCTGAATTTCTTGCCTTTTTATCCATCAACATTTTTAGCTTAATTTCTTGCCTTTTTATCCATCAACATTTTTAGCTTAATTTCTTGCCTTTTTATCCATCAACATTTTTAGCTGAATTTCTTGCCTTTTTATCCATCAACATTTTTAGCTTAATTTCTTGCCTTTTTATCCATCAACATTTTTAGCTTAATTTCTTGCCTTTTTATCCATCAACATTTTTAGCTTAATTTCTTGCCTTTTTATCCATCAACATTTTTAGCTTAATTTCTTGCCTTTTTATCCATCAACATTTTTAGCTTAATTTCTTGCCTTTTTATCCATCAACATTTTTAGCTTAATTTCTTGCCTTTTTATCCATCAACATTTTTAGCTGAATTTCTTGCCTTTTTATCCATCAACATTTTTAGCTTAATTTCTTGCCTTTTTATCCATCAACATTTTTAGCTTAATTTCTTGCCTTTTTATCCATCAACATTTTTAGCTGAATTTCTTGCCTTTTTATCCATCAACATTTTTAGCTTAATTTCTTGCCTTTTTATCCATCAACATTTTTAGCTTAATTTCTTGCCTTTTTATCCATCAACATTTTTAGCTGAATTTCTTGCCTTTTTATCAATCAACATTTTTAGCTGAATTTCTTGCCTTTTTATCCATCAACATTTTTAGCTGAATTTCTTGCCTTTTTATCCATCAACATTTTTAGCTTAATTTCTTGCCTTTTTATCCATCAACATTTTTAGCTGAATTTCTTGCCTTTTTATCCATCAACATTTTTAGCTTAATTTCTTGCCTTTTTATCAATCAACATTTTTAGCTGAATTTCTTGCCTTTTTATCCATCAACATTTTTAGCTGAATTTCTTGCCTTTTTATCCATCAACATTTTTAGCTGAATTTCTTGCCTTTTTATCCATCAACATTTTTAGCTGAATTTCTTGCCTTTTTATCCATCAACATTTTTAGCTGACTTTCTTGCCTTTTTATCCATCAACATTTTTAGCTTAATTTCTTGCCTTTTTATCCATCAACATTTTTAGCTTAATTTCTTGCCTTTTTATCCATCAACATTTTTAGCTGAATTTCTTGCCTTTTTATCCATCAACATTTTTAGCTTAATTTCTTGCCTTTTTATCCATCAACATTTTTAGCTTAATTTCTTGCCTTTTTATCCATCAACATTTTTAGCTGAATTTCTTGCCTTTTTATCCATCAACATTTTTAGCTGAATTTCTTGCCTTTTTATCCATCAACATTTTTAGCTTAATTTCTTGCCTTTTTATCCATCAACATTTTTAGCTGACTTTCTTGCCTTTTTATCCATCAACATTTTTAGCTGACTTTCTTGCCTTTTTATCCATCAACATTTTTAGCTTAATTTCTTGCCTTTTTATCCATCAACATTTTTAGCTGAATTTCTTGCCTTTTTATCCATCAACATTTTTAGCTTAATTTCTTGCCTTTTTATCCATCAACATTTTTAGCTTAATTTCTTGCCTTTTTATCCATCAACATTTTTAGCTTAATTTCTTGCCTTTTTATCCATCAACATTTATAGCTTAATTTCTTGCCTTTTTATCCATCAACATTTTTAGCTGAATTTCTTGCCTTTTTATCCATCAACATTTTTAGCTTAATTTCTTGCCTTTTTATCCATCAACATTTTTAGCTTAATTTCTTGCCTTTTTATCCATCAACATTTTTAGCTGAATTTCTTGCCTTTTTATCCATCAACATTTTTAGCTTAATTTCTTGCCTTTTTATCCATCAACATTTTTAGCTTAATTTCTTGCCTTTTTATCCATCAACATTTTTAGCTTAATTTCTTGCCTTTATATCCATCAACATTTTTAGCTTAATTTCTTGCCTTTTTATCCATCAACATTTTTAGCTTAATTTCTTGCCTTTTTATCCATCAACATTTTTAGCTTAATTTCTTGCCTTTTTATCCATCAACATTTTTAGCTGAATTTCTTGCCTTTTTATCCATCAACATTTTTAGCTTAATTTCTTGCCTTTTTATCCATCAACATTTTTAGCTTAATTTCTTGCCTTTTTATCCATCAACATTTTTAGCTGAATTTCTTGCCTTTTTATCCATCAACATTTTTAGCTTAATTTCTTGCCTTTTTATCCATCAACATTTTTAGCTTAATTTCTTGCCTTTTTATCCATCAACATTTTTAGCTGAATTTCTTGCCTTTTTATCCATCAACATTTTTAGCTGAATTTCTTGCCTTTTTATCCATCAACATTTTTAGCTGAATTTCTTGCCTTTTTATCCATCAACATTTTTAGCTTAATTTCTTGCCTTTTTATCCATCAACATTTTTAGCTGAATTTCTTGCCTTTTTATCCATCAACATTTTTAGCTTAATTTCTTGCCTTTTTATCAATCAACATTTTTAGCTGAATTTCTTGCCTTTTTATCCATCAACATTTTTAGCTGAATTTCTTGCCTTTTTATCCATCAACATTTTTAGCTGAATTTCTTGCCTTTTTATCCATCAACATTTTTAGCTGAATTTCTTGCCTTTTTATCCATCAACATTTTTAGCTGACTTTCTTGCCTTTTTATCCATCAACATTTTTAGCTTAATTTCTTGCCTTTTTATCCATCAACATTTTTAGCTGAATTTCTTGCCTTTTTATCCATCAACATTTTTAGCTTAATTTCTTGCCTTTTTATCCATCAACATTTTTAGCTTAATTTCTTGCCTTTTTATCCATCAACATTTTTAGCTGAATTTCTTGCCTTTTTATCCATCAACATTTTTAGCTGAATTTCTTGCCTTTTTATCCATCAACATTTTTAGCTTAATTTCTTGCCTTTTTATCCATCAACATTTTTAGCTGAATTTCTTGCCTTTTTATCCATCAACATTTTTAGCTTAATTTCTTGCCTTTTTATCCATCAACATTTTTAGCTTAATTTCTTGCCTTTTTATCCATCAACATTTTTAGCTTAATTTCTTGCCTTTTTATCCATCAACATTTATAGCTTAATTTCTTGCCTTTTTATCCATCAACATTTTTAGCTGAATTTCTTGCCTTTTTATCCATCAACATTTTTAGCTTAATTTCTTGCCTTTTTATCCATCAACATTTTTAGCTTAATTTCTTGCCTTTTTATCCATCAACATTTTTAGCTGAATTTCTTGCCTTTTTATCCATCAACATTTTTAGCTTAATTTCTTGCCTTTTTATCCATCAACATTTTTAGCTTAATTTCTTGCCTTTTTATCCATCAACATTTTTAGCTTAATTTCTTGCCTTTTTATCCATCAACATTTTTAGCTTAATTTCTTGCCTTTTTATCCATCAACATTTTTAGCTTAATTTCTTGCCTTTTTATCCATCAACATTTTTAGCTTAATTTCTTGCCTTTTTATCCATCAACATTTTTAGCTTAATTTCTTGCCTTTTTATCCATCAACATTTTTAGCTTAATTTCTTGCCTTTTTATCCATCAACATTTTTAGCTTAATTTCTTGCCTTTTTATCCATCAACATTTTTAGCTGAATTTCTTGCCTTTTTATCCATCAACATTTTTAGCTTAATTTCTTGCCTTTTTATCCATCAACATTTTTAGCTTAATTTCTTGCCTTTTTATCCATCAACATTTTTAGCTGAATTTCTTGCCTTTTTATCCATCAACATTTTTAGCTTAATTTCTTGCCTTTTTATCCATCAACATTTTTAGCTTAATTTCTTGCCTTTTTATCCATCAACATTTTTAGCTGAATTTCTTGCCTTTTTATCCATCAACATTTTTAGCTGAATTTCTTGCCTTTTTATCCATCAACATTTTTAGCTGAATTTCTTGCCTTTTTATCCATCAACATTTTTAGCTTAATTTCTTGCCTTTTTATCCATCAACATTTTTAGCTGAATTTCTTGCCTTTTTATCCATCAACATTTTTAGCTTAATTTCTTGCCTTTTTATCAATCAACATTTTTAGCTGAATTTCTTGCCTTTTTATCCATCAACATTTTTAGCTGAATTTCTTGCCTTTTTATCCATCAACATTTTTAGCTGAATTTCTTGCCTTTTTATCCATCAACATTTTTAGCTGAATTTCTTGCCTTTTTATCCATCAACATTTTTAGCTGACTTTCTTGCCTTTTTATCCATCAACATTTTTAGCTTAATTTCTTGCCTTTTTATCCATCAACATTTTTAGCTTAATTTCTTGCCTTTTTATCCATCAACATTTTTAGCTGAATTTCTTGCCTTTTTATCCATCAACATTTTTAGCTTAATTTCTTGCCTTTTTATCCATCAACATTTTTAGCTTAATTTCTTGCCTTTTTATCCATCAACATTTTTAGCTGAATTTCTTGCCTTTTTATCCATCAACATTTTTAGCTGAATTTCTTGCCTTTTTATCCATCAACATTTTTAGCTTAATTTCTTGCCTTTTTATCCATCAACATTTTTAGCTTAATTTCTTGCCTTTTTATCCATCAACATTTTTAGCTTAATTGCTTGCCTTTTTATCCATCAACATTTTTAGCTTAATTTCTTGCCTTTTTATCCATCAACATTTTTAGCTGAATTTCTTGCCTTTTTATCCATCAACATTTTTAGCTGAATTTCTTGCCTTTTTATCCATCAACATTTTTAGCTTAATATCTGGCCTTTTTATCCGTCAACATTTTTAGCTTAATTTCTTGCCTTTTTATCCATCAACATTTTTAGCTTAATTTCTTGCCTTTTTATCCATCAACATTTTTAGCTTAATTTCTTGCCTTTTTATCCATCAACATTTTTAGCTGAATTTCTTGCCTTTTTATCCATCAACATTTTTAGCTTAATTTCTTGCCTTTTTATCCATCAACATTTTTAGCTTAATTTCTTGCCTTTTTATCCATCAACATTTTTAGCTGAATTTCTTGCCTTTTTATCCATCAACATTTTTAGCTTAATTTCTTGCCTTTTTATCCATCAACATTTTTAGCTGAATTTCTTGCCTTTTTATCCATCAACATTTTTAGCTTAATTTCTTGCCTTTTTATCCATCAACATTTTTAGCTTAATTTCTTGCCTTTTTATCCATCAACATTTTTAGCTGAATTTCTTGCCTTTTTATCCATCAACATTTTTAGCTTAATTTCTTGCCTTTTTATCCATCAACATTTTTAGCTTAATTTCTTGCCTTTTTATCCATCAACATTTTTAGCTGAATTTCTTGCCTTTTTATCCATCAACATTTTTAGGAAGCTGCATGTGTTAAGAGAAGACCGTTAGAATATTTGCAGTAAAATAGGTCTTTCTAAAACCATACTGTTGGTCAGAAAAAAGTTTAGCATTCATGAAGTGGTAGACTATCAAGCGATTGATTAATATTTCGAAGATTTAATGAAGAGAAGGTGACACTGATGGTGGAGGATAATTTTGCAGGCCAGTTCTCACACCATAATTCTTAAACACTATTATCATAGAGACAATTTTCCAACTATTTTATGATTAAATTATAAATAGCTTTATCAGTTGTCTGCTGACCAAGAGAAGGATGCATCAGGTATTTTTACACAGTGTGATATTGTATGAAAATGAAACTTGTTCAGTGAGGCTTGAAGACATGCGTTGCATGGAGAAATTATACAAGAATAATGTGAAGGCATAATGTGAACCTTAAAGACAGGTTTAGATCTGATAACCTCAGAGGAAGATTAAATCAGGGCCATATAGAGAGATGTGTGCAGAAGAGAAGGTTTTGGTCGTATGGTACCGTTGAAAGAATGGATGAGAATTCTTCGGTTTGTAGATGTAGAACAGTTGAGGTAGCAGGTCCAGTTCACAGGGGAAAAGTGAAGGAAAACATGGGAGGAAGTGATAAGGATTGAGTTGAGAGAAGGAGGGATAAATAGAAACCTAGGATAGAGGTACGTTAGTTTGAAAAGCAATTTCTTAAAAGGATCCAGTCCATGTCAGCATGTAAAGCATATGTTAAATGGATGATGATGATGATGATGATGATGATGATGATGATGTCATCATCATCTCAACAGTAATCAAAGGGGACATGCCTTTTGTCACTGTCTCTTAGTCTTGGAGGAAGTGGTAAGTGTGAACTTGAGAGAAAGAGGGATAAATAAAGATCTGGTCAGAGATAGGTTAGTTGGAAGCCAATTTCTAAAAGCCATCAAACACGTACTAACATTTAAAACGAATATGATGTTGTGACGAACATGCGCGGAAGCACTCAAGAATTGTATGTCAATATGATAGTCGGGCCTACCTACGGCAAAAATGAGTTTATCCAAGGGCTATAAAAAGCCAATACCAGAGGTATTTCATGAGTAACTCGCGATGTATCTCTGGTAATGTTGAGTTGTTTCAATTGAGTCGGTTGGGATGGTGTGTTGTTTTGATGGAGTTGTTCGGGATCGTATCAGGCCGTTTTGACGGAGTTGTTCGGATTCGAATCAATGGAGGTGTTCAGGATTGTGTTTGGACTGTGTTGAGTCGTGTATACGACATCATTCAGTTCCGTTTATTATCCAGTTGCAATCATACTGCTGCGTATGATCCCTCGTGTAGCAACAGATGTCACAAAATAAAAAAATACAGAGTGTTTGTCTTTTATCTGTAAGTGAGAACAGACATGTTTTTTTCAGAGATTCTCCACCTTCCCTGTCTGAGGGGTTAAGGGATAATGCAATAGTAATATATATTGCAAAAAATTCTAAGAGCAAATTAAGTGAATATCTTTAAAGAAAATAGAGTACGAAAACAAGAAGTTGCAAATAAGTTATTGCTAGATCTATGAAAAGAGAATATTCTTTTAATTATTTTGACTCTTGAGTATATATCCGACACGGACACAGTTAATCAACCGAGAACCACATCACTCTATATAAAAGCATATAAGATATCAACGGATACACACTCGAGAGTAAAAACAATGAAAAGAATATGCTGTTGTCCTAGCCTTAGTCATGGCACATAAGTTAGTATAATCTAACCTTTTGGGTGTTGAACTGCAAACAGAACGGATGTATTAATTTATTTTTATTTTTTTTGGCCGAAACGTTGTGAATAAACAAACCAATAAAAGATGAAAAACAACAACTAATAAAGATGAAATAAAAATAAATTAATATATATAATGCTCATCTCAAAAATGAATTTCAATTAAGGAATAATATATAGAACGGATGTATTTTTGCATATCTGATCCCCCCTCCTCCTTGATCACTTGGACTTGGGAGTGGATCCAATACATTTTTACTTTCACTGATGACACAGCTCTGCTCAAGGAAATGAATGAGACAAAAAAAAACCTTGGCCTTCTGATTGACTCATCCTTCAAGCCATCTAAACATTGCATTCAGCCTGCAAACAAAGCAAGGAGTATCCTGGTTTTCATTTGATGCGCCTTCTGTAAATTCACACCTGAAATATTTCTACGCCTTTATGTCTGCCTTGTCAGATCCGTATAGAGTATGTGAAATGGTGTCCAGGCCTCTTCTCCATATCTAATATGTGATATTCAACAAAACTAGAAAATTTAAAGACTAGTTACTTGAATGGTGCAGAGTCTATGGGGATCTGCCCTACAAAAGTTGAGTCAAGAAATTTAACATTTTCTCTCTTGAGTGCCGACTATTGCGTGGTGATCTCATTTTGGTCCACAATCTCTTCAATGTCCATTACAATATCCTGCTGGATTTATTATTTACTTCTGCACTAGAAAAAGGTCTATGAGGGCATCATCCGAAACTGTTGCATGGCCGATTTTGATTGAACCGGAGGAGGGGCGCTTTCTCAATTAGGATCCTTGGACCTTGAGATGGACTTTCAGAAGTATTAACTGTATGGACAACATAGCAATTCAAGACGAATGTTGGACAGTTGTTGGGCTACTATATCTGCATTGTTGCTGTTACATACAAACAAGAGGAAAGAAATAAATAAAAATCCGGGTCAGCATTTTTTTCCTTTTTAGCAAAAGTTATTTTTATTACCGTTATAATTGTTTTGACGTCACTTGAAAGTCGCTCACCTTCACCCATCTTACACTTTTCTTTTCCAACTTCACGCCAACCATAGCCGGCAGTTTCTCACCTTCGACTTTACATGCCCATTTTCTTCGATATTGCACTTTATTCTCTTGACCACGTGGCGCATTTTTTCTCCTGTTTTTTTTTTCCTTTTTCTTCTCTCGCACACTTCCTAATTTGCATATGCGTTTTTCGGCTGCTGCTGCTAATCTCTTCACAAGCCAGCCATCCTTCGCTGCTGCTGATATTTTCCTACATATGTACTATGTTACATATCCTCTTCTGTGTCAATTTCCACCAACCTTTCCTTATGCGCCAACTGAAGCATGATTGTTCTATTTTTTGAATTGAATGAAAACAGCAACAAAAACAACAAAAACACTGAACTAATCCTAAAAGAAAAGAAAGAGTGGGAGGAAGAAGAAGAAAAAACAAAAACAAAAACAAAAAACAAAAAACAAAAGACAAAAACAAAAAAAAACAAAAAACACAAAAACAAAAAACAAAAAACAAAAAAAAAAACAAAAACAAAAAAACAGAAAACAAAAAACAAAAAAAAACAAAAAAACAAAAAAACAGAAAAAAAAAAAAAAAATTACATATCAATCAAATTCGATGCCTTTTTGTTTCTGGATTTTTGAAATGAGGATCGATTATTCATATTATCTGGATTCTTCAGACCAATGTCCTCATCTTGAGTGTTCTTAAAATTCAAACTAAAGGGTGTCCAAAAAGCCACTGAAGGATTTTGAACTTAAATAGATTCTTTATTTTTGATGATATCTTTCTGTAATTTTAAAACAATTTGACTAAAACATTGGGGAATTAAAAAAAACAACAACAACAAAAAAAAAAAACAATGCAAATTCAAGCGATCATTATTTATGAAAAATAATGTCTTTTAAATATTGCTCATTTTCAGCTTTGCATATTTGTGCTCTTTCCAAAACATTACTCATGACAGATTGCAGAATCGCTGAATTGTGATTTAGCTCCCTTATTTCGTTCCTGATGTTTTCTTTCAATTTTTTGCAGGGTTTGGAGTTTGTTAACATAGACTCTTTTTTAAAGATATCCCCATAAGAAAAAGTCGGGGCTAGTCAAGTCTGGGGAAAGTGGTGGCCATTTGACATTGCCATAGCGAGAGATAATGTTGTCGCCAAAGCATTGCCTGATTTTAATAAAACAATTTCACAACTTGCGTACATTGTTCAATGCTGTACTTATCCATAATTAATTTCCAAATTATTATCTGTAAAATATCTGAAAGAGAAAAAAAAAAATGATTAATGGTAAAATGACAAAGATTTTTAACTCTTCAGTGACTTTTTGAACACCCTGTATAATTGCCTGCAAGGATCCGTGGCATAGTGGATAAAGTACTTAGTAAAATTCAGTTGTAACTTACACTCTATTGAAGTCGAAGGTCCAATCCTCAGTGTGGGCGATGCTCAAAATACAATTGTGTATTACGCAGGACTTCTCCTCAATCATGGCTGATGGAACAAGAACATACTACGCCTATGAATTAAATAAAGGGTTCTGTTCGAAATCCCTACAGATTCCCGAGTTCAATGGAAAGATTCCTGAGTTTGATAAGATACATCTAAAGAAGGTCGGAGGTTACATCGACCGAAACGTTGTGAAAATAACACTCAAGATGAGAATAAGATAATACGAATAATGGACGCCTTTTGTCAAAATTTGTTTTTTGTTGTTTATTTTGGTTTGTATTCCACGAGAAAGTTGCAGAAATCTGAAGAAATTTACATTTTCTTCCATTTTTTTTTGTTTCATACTAAATTTTTTCTGAATAAAGAATGAAAGAAACAAAACAAAACAAAAAAATGCGTGAATGATAATCATGGTTTTGGATTATTGCACTCATTAGATCACCAAAGTTAAGCAACGTTGAGCCCGGTCAGTACCAGTTAAGTGACCATTTGGAAATACCAGATGGTGTAATTGGGAGGAGGTCGATACTACTCTGCGAAATACTAACATCATCATCTCCACTGGCCGGGATATAAATGCCATTAGGGACCGCTTGTGAATTTGATATTTCCTAGAAACTCAGGTGCTTGTCTAGAATTCAACCTAATTAAAAAAACAGAAATGCAGAAAAAATCTTTATGATGCATACACATGTCATGGAACAAAAATGTCATATTCCAAAAATGATAACGAAATGCCAAGGTGTTATGTATGGCATGGAAAGAAACTGGAATCCTGGGAAGATCTCCATCATTCAATTAATTATAAGAGCAATCGGACTCATGGCAAATATACCCGGTAAACCAAGTGCAAGAGAAATACGAACAAGTGCAATTAAAAGGATGCTTAGAATCTTAAAAAGATCTCTCGGTTGGAATGTGTGAGATAGCAGGTTGGAATTAAATGAGGAATTGGACCCCCCCCCCAAACACACACCATCACTTTGATTCCGATGCCGGAAAGAACACTCTCTAAATGGAATTAAGTATAGACATTTGTAGACGTAATAGTTAGCTTGAAAAGTCGTACTACTATTTAACTCAACACGTCAGAATTGTGTGGTTTATGTAAATAAATATCAATAATATATATATACAAGAGAGAGAGAGAGAGAGAGAGAGAGAGAGAGAGAGAGAGAGAGATTTGTCGTGTTTGCTTTGTTGCTGGAATTATTTTTTTGAGGAAAACAATGTCACGCTCTTCAAGTAAGTGAAATGAAAAAAAGTTTCAATGCTACAGTTCTTTGCTTTAAAAGAAAAACAAAAAACAAAAAAAACAAAGATGGGGATGGGGACTTTATTAATTTAACAAATGGGGATTCATTTATGTAAATACTATTAAAAAAAAAAGAAGAAGCTTTATTGCATTTTATTGCCGCAGTTTAAGCAAATAATCACCCGATGCTATGCTCACCATTCAATGACACTTTTCTTACATTTTTTATTTTATTTAATGTCCTGAACCATGTAGACAAGAAGTGGGTGTGGGTGACTGGGTGACCATTTTACGATAAGTTTATATAGTAAACTGAACCCTCTATCTAAAGTCTAAAATATTTTTTTATATTTATTTAAAAAGAAAATGCAAGTGTTTCTAGATTGTTAATGTGTATTCGCAAAAATAAATAAAATAAATTAAAGGGATTGTGCAGTGAAATCAACAAACGAAAAAAAGGGCAAAAAAAGAAGAAAAAAAAATACAATAAAATTTATGATATATTTGATTTTTTTTTTTTACCTTTTTTTATTGAATAAATTAAGGTTAGCATAACCAATAAAAGTTACAGTACTAGTGCACTTATTGATCCATGCCAAAATAATTAACGTTATTATTTAGAAAGCCATTCTTACCATGGGGAATGTTTTGTAACTATTCTGTATTTTCACCTAACAATTTAAAAAAAAAAAGAAAAGAAAAGAGGTACTAGTGCAGTGCACTTATTGATCTGTGCTGAAATATTAACGTTATTATTTAGAAAGCCATTCTTAACATGGGGAGGGGAGGATGTTTTGTACCTATTCTGAATTTTAACCTTATATTTAATAAAAACAGACATCATAAAACTTTAATTAAACTTGAAAGTACTATTTTAAAAATAGTGCGAATCAATAAGTGCACTAGCACCAAAATTACTTTTCTACTTATCTGGTTCATTTTTTTGTGTGTTTTTAAATAGTTTTAATGCTTTTTTTTATATCCCAAATAATAACTTTTTACGAAGTGTTAGGCATCAAAGATGGCTGCCGACATATGAAGAATGCAGCAGCCATCTTTTATTTTTTTTTTACATGGGGGGTCACCACTTATCAAGGCCCGAAAGTCACTCAGGGATAAGGGTTATTGCGTGTACAGTAATCAATGAGATAGTATTGTAGTAATCATTAGTATTGGGGGGTTTGATAGAGTGTCTTACTTAAGGGGGCGGTTTGTCAGGAGTTTGTTTATGTTGGACTTGAAGACGTCCAAGTTGTAGTCAGATGGGAAACAGGCAAGCGGCAGAGAGTTCCACTGGCGTGCAGTTCTAAGAAAGAAGTTTTGCTCATGGAATCTACATTTGGATTTAGGCACAGATAAAGAGTGGGGGAAATTATTGACAGTAGTTTCAGCCAGACGGGTGTTTCTCGTGAAAGATTGGCGAGGGGGGGGGACGAGGGATTGGAGCTCAGACGAGCACCTGCCATGGAAATAACTATAAAACAAAGAAGGGAATATTTGAGAGGAAAAAATAGCATTTAAAAGTACTTAAAAACAACAACAAAAATGAACCAGGTAGGTAGAAAAGTAAGTTTTATTGACTATGGTTGCATTTATTTATTTTATATTTGAGTTTATCCCTTAGCCATTTGTTGGCTGAACAACCGTACAAGACCCCAACAATTCAAATGTAAATTCTGGCTGGAATTATGATTTGCATAGTCTTTTTGTTTGTTTGTTGTTGTTTTTATTTATTTATTTTGCTTCATAAAGCAAACTCCACAAGACTGCAGGGATGAGAGGGACTGATTATACCGCCAGCCGACTCGATCATTTGCATGCATTCAGTAAGAAACAGAGAGGACCACGGGAAGGTAGCAAGCAAGCGGTTAGGAGGTAGAAGCTGGCCGGTGGGGGGGGGGCGGTGCTTAAACCTAACTTAGCCTGAGACGCATGCCCTCCAACCATCCCATCTTATGCTTCTTATATTGAAGATTTGGGTGAACCCAGCGACTTCCGCGATGAAACAGTCATGACAATTTCAAAAAGGGAGATCGTGAGAACTGCAACAACGACCAGGGAATATCACTGCTAAGCATCGCCAGAAAGATCTTTGCACACATTCTTCTAGACCGTCTCCTCATCCTGGCCGAAGCTTTCCTACTTGAGTCCCAATGTGGGTTTCAACCTTTCTGCGGGACATCGACATGATCTTCTATCCACGGCAAATACAAGAGAAGACCCTTGAACAGCAACAGCCTGCAATTTTCATCTTTTGGGACCCAAAACCGGCTTTGGACAAAGTGTCCTAACCTGCTATGTATATATATATATATACACACACTAGAAGATGTACCCGGAGTTGTCGGGTATTAAACATAACATTAAATTCTATTAAAAAATGAAGTAAAAAGAAAAACGTAAAGAAACTTAGACATGTGCATATCATATTTTTTTTTTAAACAGTTCACTTCTTGTAAGTAAAAAAAAATACTCAAGCTGGGATTGAAACATAGTGAATCAAATACTATATACATTAGACTAACGGGCCAAGATCTTTGAAAAGTGTTTTCAAACCTCGTGAAACCGTTGACAAACAGATAATAATTCGATGATCATCAAATATCAATTTTTCAATTTTTACCTCTTAGCAGCCCTTTATTCCGGATGCAAACCGAGTATAAAGTTTTCCACATGTCTGAATACCCCATATACCAAATTTCATGTTTGTAGATCAAATATTCGTTGAGTATATAAGTTGAGAATTGCCCTCACACACACATTCTCAACTTTATATATAGATTTGTATGAGGTAATATACCGCTTCCCTAACCCTTCCATTGAATTATAAGATCCACCCTTTCCCATCGTTTGCAACATATAACCTGATTTTCTGATCAACTTCAAATCAGATGATAATATTCAATATTAAATATTGGTTTCTTAACTTCATAAACGAAGCTATACAAACCGATTATTTAAAATAGTTTTTACTAGGTTTATCTGTCCCCCTGACTTTGTCATCCTGGTGCACACTCTACATAACAGAATGCTGGAGAAAGTATGGTAACAGAACTTTCTCTCAGACTCATCCCTCATTACCAGTGACCTGAAGCAGAGGTGTATCCTGGTGCCAACATATTTCTCTCTTTAGACAGCAGCTAAATGAGATACCACCAGACATACCCTCAATCAGCTTTCATTACCGCTTGAATGAAAGAGTTTTCAATCTTGCTCGACTTCATGCCATAATCAAGACCACCATGTGTTCGGTATGGGATCTGCAGTACGCTGACAACAATGCCATCCCAGGTCAGACTGCAGAAGACCTCCAGACACTAGTGGTTACATACAACATGACCTATGAACGATTTGGGATGCAGGTCAACACAGAAAAGACCAGGTTATTAGTTCAACCCCTACCTGGACTGGTGCTCCCAAACACTAACACCACTGTCAATGACCAACTGCTGAAGCAGGTAAATCAGTTCTCGTATCCGAGGAGTATTCTAACACGTGCAGAAAATATATGGAGAATAGAATCCGGGTAACCCACTCCATTTTTAGCTGCCTCAACTCCCACATATTTAAAAACTATGCACTTGCGATGGTCATCAAAATCATTATCTTCTGGGCAGTAATCGTTTCCAGTCTTTTGTATGCTTGCAAAACAAGGACTCTATATAGAAGCGAGGTGAAAATGCTAGAACACTTTCAGTAACTGAAACTAAGGCAAATTCTTAACATCTCCCCAAGAAAATCCTATATGGCAAACCACGAGGAGCACCTAAAATGTACTGCAAGGATCAACTAAAGCGCATCTTGACATTTACCAACATTAGCTCGTCCGCGTGAGAAGAAACTGCCAGGAATCAAGCAATGTAGAGGGGATCAGTATACAATGGCACTGTGGACTTTGAAGAAAAAGGAGGGAGAATGAAGAGGCGATGGAGGAGAAGAGAGTACTGTGAATGACACCGTCCTCCCCTTCCGCTCCCTTGTGGACACTGTCTGCAGCTATTCCACCACCAACTGGGCCTCACAAATCATGATAAACAAACATCAACCGCAAAAATAGAACTCGTGACAGAACTCGATACTCGGATATGAAGGGGAGCTGCCACTGTCGATGATTTATTTACTAGCAGGGAGGAGAACGGACATAGGCTGGGATTGAATGAGAAACAATGAATATTCCACATTTCCAATACTTTTATTGTCATTGAAATCAGTGAAATTGCCCATTTTTTCAATCAAATCGATTGATTGCTTATTTTAGTCAAAGATTCAATGTGGTGCAGTGGGAGGAAGCTTCACATGCCTCTCCACAGTTACTTAGTCCACAATACATTGTAGTCTACATTGCACTGTAGAGAACCTAGAGTTGATTTTATAAAATTATTTTTATGTATGGCTTGAATTTAAGTTTAAGATACGAGGTGCCTTCAATAAGTTCCAGACTTTTTTGTACAGGCATTTAAAATTGTCATAAACTCTTGAAAATTTAGCATATTTTTGCTATACTTCTTACGAGATATCTGACCAATTTTTATGATTTCAGGTTCAAATGAACAGCTACAACAGGAATTGGAATACACCCTACTAAAGCTTGGTTGTCACAGCTGGTGGATTCAAAAATGCAATCTGGATGAGAAGACACTTTAGAAGAATGATATGCAATAAAATTCTGTTTTAAACTTTAAAAAATGCCACAGAAACGTGTGGAATGCTTCAGATTGCTTTTGGACCATCTTTTAAAAAAAATTTTTTTTTACATGGAGGTCAACACTTATCAAGGCCCGGAAGCCACTCGAGGATAAAGGTTATTGTGTGTACAGTAAGGAATGGGATAGTATCGTAGTAATCGTTAGTAATGGAGATTTGATAAAGTGTCTTACTTAAGGGGGCGGTTCATCAGGAATTTGTTTATGTTGGACTTGAAGACATCTAAGCTGTAGTCAGGTGGGAAACAGGCATCTTGCATGAATCGAGTATCAGTCTTTGAGGTAGATTGTTGAATGATAAAAAACATTATGAGAGGATTGAAAATGACTAGAATTTGTAGTTTATTTTGAACTTTTCAGCTTTAAGATGACTGCTATTAAAACAACATTATCTTAACCAACATAATTTTAATTTCATAAAAATGTAATTCAATTAATAATTTAATGACTATTGTTTGGTCATAAAATTTCAAATGACTTCATGCTTTGTCTGGAGTGATTTCCATGTCAAATATTTTGTTCTCGTTCTAACTTAAGCACTCGACACTACTTGTGTTTTGAAGTAAATAAATACTTTAAAATAAATTGAAATACCAAAACTTATCCAAGTAGGTAGAAGAGTAACTTAACTTACCTTTGGTAGCATTTATTTGTTGCATATTTGATTTTTTTTTTACCGCTTTTTCGTTTTGTTGTCTATACTGCAGAATGCCCGAATTATCAGCTTAAAGGCTACAAAATATATATTTTTTTTTATATAGGCATCACCACTTATAAAGGCCAAGAGGCCACTTGCGAATAAGAGTTAAAGAGTGTACAGTAGAAATTGGACAATATAGTAATCGTTAGTGATGGAAATTCGGTAAATTTGTTAACTTATATGGAACGGCTCATCAAAAACTTGTTTACATTAGACTTGAAGACAACTATAGTGTAGTCAGCTGGAAAGCAGGAAAACGGAAGACAATTCCACAGGTGTGCAGTTCTAAGAAAGAAGCTTTGTTCATGGAATCTACGTTTAGATTTAGGCACAGATAAAGAGTGGGGGAAATTGTTGATAGTGTTTTCTGCTAGACGAGTGTTTCTTGTGAAAGTTTGGCGAGGGGGGACCATAGATTGGAGCTCAGTCGAGCACTTGCCATGAAAATAACGATACAGCAGAGACAAATTCGTAACATCTCTTCTGTGAGATAGAAGTTGAAGGGAAGAGAAAAGGACATCCTTGCATCAGCAGTGAGATATCTACTGGATTGATAGAAGGATCCCACCATTTTTCCAGCGGCCTTGACAATGGATTTAATGTATGTGTTCCATTTCAGATCAGGAGTAAAGGCCAAGCCCAGAAGCTTGTCAAAACATGAGGCCTTCCCAAGACGAGAGCCACTCATTTCAATTGATGCCAGATGGGGATCAGAGCATTGATGATGTAAAGATAAAAGTTTTAGATGCATAAAAAGTAACAAGCTCCATCTTTCCCCATTGTACTACTTGCTCAAGATCAGAAAAGACAGAATCAGAGAGAACTTGGTCGTTTACGGTCTTAGATGTGCTACCATAGATAGTTGTGTCATCAGCATAAATGTCTACGAATGATGTAAGGATGTGATTTGGAAGATCATTAAGAGGAAGAGAGTTGGGCCCATGATGGACCCCTGAGGGACTCCAGCATTAATACTGTGAGCTTCTTATTTCTGCACATCAACCACTACACTTATGAACCTATCAGAGAAATGATTTAATAATTGAGAAGACATTTCCAGCTATACTGTGGCTGGAAATCTTGTGAAGTAAACCTTTATGTCATACTCTATCAAAGGCCTTTGATATGTTAACAACAATTGCCTTAGAAAGGTAGCCTCCACTGAGATATTCGCTAATCCTTTAAGCACATCTGCTGTAGATCTAGTAGAATGGAAACCATATTGCATGTCACTAAGAAGGTTATTTTTGCTGAGATGGTTGATTACTTCTCTATTTAACACAGATTTCAGCAACTTACTCATGACGCACAGGAGAATTATTGGCCTGTACTGAGAGGGGGATAAGCGATCACCTGAATTCTTAAATACAGGGCATACTGATGAGATTTTCCAGGGTGATGGGAAGCAATTCTCCTTAAGACAGCGTTTAAACAGTTTTGTAAGTATGGGAGCTAGTTCTGGTTGAAGTTTTTTGAGTACTATAATTGGAATACCGTCAGGGCTGGTTGCTTTACTGGAATCAAGGTTTTTGATTAGCTTGGCAACATCATGTACAGATATTTGTGTACCATATAGCGTGTTTGCTGATACAGGAGGAAATATTGGGGGTTGGCGGCCTTGGTCGCAAAGGGTAGAATTAGCTGCAAAGTTCTTGGCAAAGAGTTTGGCTTTGTCTAATGCTGACGAGATGACCTCAGGTCCATTTATGATAGTTGGGATAGAGCACATGCTTCTGTTCAGGATTCTGTTTGCTATTTGCCAAAACTGGTGGGAACCAAGCCACTGCTCAGCTACTTTTGACTTAACGAACTGAGCATATAACTCTCTTGCATTCTTTATTACTTTTTTACAGTGGTTGCTGGCAATCCTGAAAGCGGCTTAAGTCTCAGTACATCTGGCTGTGAGGTTTTTGCTGGAATTTTTTTGAGGGTATGAAACGGTCTATATCTACAATTAACCATTCTGCAGGGGACCATGCATGCTTCACTGTTTTGTTTTTAATTCCATTTTCACCCCTAACAAGGCACAGTACTACTTTGATGTAGACATAAAAGTATGTTTTTGTAAACCGTGGACATAAGTTGCAGGGATACTATGTAGGGAGTTAAGCAGCAAGATGTCTGTTCGCATTACACTTGAACTTCTTTATTTTTTCTACATAGTCATCACCATTCTCAATGCACTTTTGCCAGACTTTTCTGATGCATCAGTTGTAAAAGTCCAGAGTATGCTTTGTAACTCATATCCCTGTTGTCACTCTACGAACCCATCTCCTAATTGTGCTAACATCAAAAGTAAAAATACAACAAATCATAATCATCATATCGTATGACTCCAGATATTCTATTGTTGGCATTTGTCTCCCTGGTATTTGTCTAGTCAATTCTTTCTAGAAAAACATCAGGTATTTACAGGAGAGACCACGAGAAGGTTGCCAACATCGTAAGCGAAAATGATTTTTGTGGAACGAACTGGATTCGAACTTGGGACGCCCAGGTTGTCAGCCCGTGATTCACTAGACCATTGTCACTTCCTGCACAACAGATAAATGTTACTAAAGGCAAGATAAATTACTTTTCTACCTACCTGAATAAGTTTTTTTTGTGTTTTTTAAATTTTTTTACTTTTTTATTTTTTTATTTTTTTACTTGAAAGCAACAGTAGTGTCAAGTCTGAATTAGAACAAAAAAACAAAAACAAAACAAAAACAAAACGTGGCTTTGTTATAGCCATTTAGATCCTCAATATTCACTCAAAAATCTAAAATCAAACAAAATACTGGTAGAAACCCATCAAATAAATGTCAGCAATGATGCGAAAATGTAATGTTCTCATTTCCTGTTTATTCGACTTTTGAGCGATTATCGAGGATCCAAATGGCTGTAATGACACCGTCATTTTTTTTTCATTCTAATTCCACAGACTTGACACTACTTTTTTTCCAAAGTAAACAAACGCTTTAAAATAAGTTAAAGCACAAAAAACAAAACAAAACAACCCCCCCCCCCCCAAAAAAAAAAAAACTCATCCACGTAGGTAGAAGAGTAATTTATCTTGCTTTTGGTAACATTTTTTGTTGTATATGTGTTTTGTTTGTTTGTGTCCTATTTTTCTTTTGTTGGTTGTTGTAAAAATATGCTCGTAAAAATAAATTGTTTTTCAACTAATTTGCTTTAACATAATTTATGTCGCCAATAGTAATGAGCGTTATTTTAATTTTAACAAGAAATCACTTTTTATGCGTCAATTTAAAAACCTTGAAATCACTTTCAAATGGCAAACGATTCACGATAAACGCTTGTTGCAATAATAAAAAAAAAGTCAGTCAATATTTGTTTATATTATATTTCGCTATTTCTGGTTAAACTACATTACACACGGACATGAGAAAGTACTTTCCATGTTTTTTGTTCTATAATTAAGTTGAGTTAAACTTAGCTGTGGCCACATATAGACATTGTCACGTCAGTGTTGGCACGGCCTTCCTTCTCTTTCGTTTTCCTTCTACCATTCCAGCGCTGTTTTACAATTTGTCATTGTTCCGAGGGAGACAACTCTGTTTTACTAAGAAATTTGTTAATTTTTTTCATTTCATAATTTAGGAGGCTAATATTGCTGTCAGTAGGTTTTCAGAAGCGGTTTACAAAAAAATACTTTTATGTCTTTTTTTTTTTTTTTTTTTTTTCATTGGGGGGAGTGGGCGCCATTGTAAACAGAATTTATGTGAAATATTAAACGGTTCTTCTGCTCGGTTAATGTCAACACGTTACTTACGAAAACAACAACAACAAAAAAAAAACCCGGTTAATTAAACTGCAAAAGCACCGGTTAAAAAGCTACCCAAGTTTTATAATTGAATACCCACCTCCAAAAAGACGAACGAAAAATGTAAAAGTATGTTTTGTGTAAACCGTTCGTGAAAACTTAGTAACAGCATTATTAGCGTCCTAAATAATGCGATAAAAAAAAAAGAACGAATCTCTTAGTAAAAGAGAGTTGTCTCCCTCAAAATAATGACAAATTGTAAAACAGCGTCACCTTCCTAAGCATATCTTCAGTTTCAGAACTCTTGCTATACCCAAAGAGTTTTAGTACCTTTATTATGATTCCTTGATTGACAGGTGTTAGAGTTGTGTTTGTTTATCAATAAATTGTTATGTTACTAGCAGGACCTGTGGAATCTCTACGGAATCTCTACAATTATATAAAAGGAACTTTGGCTGTGTGTATGTGAATTCGTTCCCTGTAGACTCGGAAACGACTGGGCCTATTTTTATGAAATTTCACATGAAGGTACTTTATGTGCCGGGCACTTAAAAAAAATTTTTTTTTAAAAATAGGTTTTGTATTGGAATGTGTTCAATACGTATTTATAATCAATAATTGAAAATATCCGGTGCGAGAAGGAACAGGCGGTTTGGACCCAAATTAATACCTTACACAGCCTAACATCACGAGTGCATTTGAGAAGTTTTATTACCTCACAAGCTGAAAAGCCTGACATATAAAATCAACAGAAGATTCTTTGATATGACAGGGGTGCGTTTGAAATAAATTCTTATGTTTAGAGTACAATTGAAGCATGATACTTGACTTTTGCATTTTTAACTTGAATTCAAGCCATTATATAAAATTAATGATATAAAATGAACGGTAGGTTCTCTACAGTGCAATGTTTTGTGGACTAAGTCACTGTGGAGAAGCATATAAAGCTTCCCCCTGGGGCACTGCGATGGCTTGCCAACTAAATCAGGCAATCAATGGATTTGATTGAAAAATGGTCGATTCCACCGATTTTTGATGACAATAAAAATATGGGAGCGCAAAACACTAGTTGATTCTCATTAAATTCCGGGCAATGTCAGGTCTCTCTGCTAGTGAGAAATATATTTAATCAACAAATATGTTTTGATAAAACTGATATTTTTCTGGATAGCACAATTTTTTTATTATTATTATTATTTGACAGAAAATGAATGTATTAATATTTCTATAAAAATAGTGTCCATTGTATTCTAAATATAGAACTGACCCAAATGAGATAAATTAATATCTGCTAAATGTACTCAGAAAGTAATATTGTGCTACATAGTTCAATATAAATATTAAATCACATTTTAAGACACAACCTTTAATTTATTCCTTCAGTTTAGTTCAATTGTTGGCAGATAATGTTTTCTTTTCTCCCTAAACATTTCACTGACTTCGTTCTTCATTGAAAAACCATTGCATGTTGAAATTATTACAAGTTCCTTTTTCACATTATTGCAGCAATGCAGCAATGATCATATGTTATTATAGTGATATTCGAAAACGAGGCTACATCATAGGGAGGCCATTCTCATATTCTTGCCAGGGGTTGCTAGATTGGCCTATCTAGAGCCAAAATTTCGGTAATTTGGCCTTTTTTCCCTCTCTTTTTAAAGCAGTTTGGCTTTCCCAAATTTTATTTGGCCTTTTTCAAAGTGTAACGTTAGGAAGGAACAAGCAGAATAATATATACATTATTATTATACCAGGTGTTATTATCACTTGCTTTTATGTAAATGTATATTTTTATTTATTTGTAAGTGATGATGATGATGATGATTATTATTATTATTATTATTATTATTATTATTATTATTATTATTATTATTAATAATAATAATAATAATAATAATAATAATAATAATAATAATAATAATTCAAATTATGCTTTCAATTGTAATACAAGGGGGATAACTCGTATCTAAGATGATGAGAATTGCCTCTCTTTACCACATAATTTTTTTTTTTTTAAATATATCTATTCTTATTTAATATTCATATAAACGGTCCCAAGTGTTACATATCTTTTGTATTTATTTATTTATGCAATAGCTTGGTTAATTGCATCAATGGTGTGACACAAGGTTCTAAATTACAGCCATTGCAGAAAGGAGCAATAAAGATGTCATGTGAACAAATGGCAAACGTGACTACCTTGTATAAGAAGCTACTCTCGTTCTTTCTCCATTAGTTGAGCTTACTCTTTCTTTTTCGCTCTCACCTTTGAAATAAATAAAATATTATTGAAAATAAATTTGTAAATTCTAAAATTTTCAACCTTTTCCATTGCCGCAATGTTACATCCATGTGCCTGTTTTACAAGTCCTTTTATGGCATGTGCTCTGATGAACTCGTAGCACTTGTCCCTCTTCAACGTAAATACCCCTGATTAACCCGACACGCAGCAAAATCCTACCCCTTCACTGTTGAGTTATTTAGATGCCAGAAAGCTTTGTACTCTAATAATTTCTTCCCTTGGTCTGATAACTTGGGAATACCGTCCCTGTTTCCGCCTTCCCTGACTATTACTAACCTGCAGAAGCTTAAATGTAATGTGAACAGACATCTGATTGCTCAACTCCCCACAATCCCCTGTTAGACATATATAATCCTAAATAGTAGCCTGTTACATTTTTAACTTCAAGGAATGATGGAATACTGTTGCCACATCTGGGCAGGAGTTGCTAGAAAGGACTTATCCTGCCTTGATAGAGTTCAAAATAGACTTCGTAGCCTCATAGGAGATATCCTTTTCTCTTCCCTGCAACCTCTATCTCACAGAAGAGATGTTGCGAGTTTGTCTCTGATGTATCGTTATTTTCATGGAAAGTGTTTGACTGAGCTTCAGTCTATGGTCCCCCTCGCCAAACTTTCACAAGAAACACTCGTCTAGCTGAAAACACTATCAATAATTCCCCCCACGCTTTATCTGTACCTAAACCTAAACGTAGATTCCATGAACAAAGCTTCTTTCTTAGAACTGCACACCTGTGGAATTGTCTTCCATTTTTCTGCTTTCCAGCTGACAACAATATGGTTGTCTTCAAGTCCAACGTAAACAAGTTCTTGATGAGCCGTTCCACTTAGGTTAACAAATTTACCGAATTTCTATTACTAACGATTACTATATTGTCCAATTGACTACTGTACACTCTTAACCCTTATCCTTGAGTGGTCTCTGGCCTTGATAAATGGTTATGCCTATGTAAAAAAAAAAAAAAGCAAGGTAAAAGTTGCCAATGTAACAGCAGAACTCTTCCTCAACGTCAGCAAAACAAAGATAATAAAAATAACACATGTACCAAATTACGAAAACCTAATTTTGGACAACATATGGATTAATATATTAATAAGTTTTTCTTCTTTTTTTTTTTTTTTTTTTTTTTTTTCTTTTCAGAAGTTTCCAATTCGATGGATTCGATCTTGAATATACAAGAATCCTGCACATGATTCTCTCATTTGGATCAGACCATTCTGATGAGGAGAAAAAATAAACAAAATAAACGATTCTATGACCTTAAATGACTCCAAACACCAACCCCTCAACCATCGTACGGGCTTCCACGTCTTCCTTGTTATTCTTCACTTTACGGTTATCATATTGTATGAATCCGAAGATTCTATTGTTGGCATTGGTTTCCCTGATATTTTTCTAGCCAGGATTATTTCCAGGAAGATATCCGGTACTTACGATAGAGACCACGTGAAGGTTGCCAACATCATAAGTGAAAGTGTTTTTTTTTTGTAGAATGAACTGGATTTGAATTTGGGACATCCAGGTCATCAGTTTGTGTTGCTCATATCTTGACGAGGTGGAATCACATGTTCTAAGAGATTCGGCCAATCCATCTCTGTTATGATTTATTCGGACTCTTTCAAAGAGTTGATATGATTTCGACTTTCAGAAAGAAGTAATGGATCAAGCGAACACTTTTATTGTCTCGTGTTTCGTGTTGGTGTCAAGAAAAAAATGAATGCCTACAGCTTGGCAAACTCATCTTCAGAAATGACGTGCAGTAAACTTGTCGCCATCTTATCTCAATGTTGTCCGTATCGCATGTCTTCCAGTTTGATAACAAACACTGACAAATCTAGCCGAAGCTTCCACAATCATCATCCTTATTTGGAAATTCTTGAAGAAACAGAAAACGTGCTTATGATAAATCGAATATTAAAAACGCGATTTAATTACAATTCTACGACGAGCCGAAACAAAGGCGTCAGTGGATGAAGTCAAAATCAAAGAATTGCCAAGAATTAGGGAATAGCAGGAAACGAGTTATCTTTGGAATCGCAGAAATGATAACTAAATCGAGGTCAGCGGTAAATCGCAGTAAGTAGATCTTATGAATTTCGATCATTTTTAATTTTTCCCTATTTTCCTTTAATTCACTCCCGAACAAGGCAGATTGCAACATAAGTGGATACTGTAATTAGACCCCAGATTTATAGTGGAGGAAAACATTCTGAGTAGGTCGGCAAGATGTTTATTCACATTACATTTAAATTTCTGCATGTTCGTATTGTCAAGGAAACAGGGAGCAGGGAGAGGATTCCAAATGCAAACAGTCCGAAGAAAGACACTATTAGACTAGTAATTTTTTCTTGCATCTGTGGGGACATTTGCAGTGAAGGGATGGGATGTTGCTGCTAGTTGAGTTAATTGGGAATATTTACATTTAGGGAGTGTAAGTGCAGTAAGCTTGTCTTAGCATATTCCGTCAAAATACTTGTAAAACAAATAGAGGAAGTCAACAATGTGGCAATGTGGGTGGAGCTTGGTTGACAGTGCGGGACCATCAAGTTAGAGACACTTTTTTTTTTTTGTACCCTGTCCAAGAGATACAGATTAGTGGTTGATACACCAGACCATATGCAGCAACAATGCAAAAGCCAATGATGTCTTTATCGCTACAAGATACTAGCAGGTGTGTGGCGGCTTCTTTGTCTATGCTGCAAGATTCTGACATGTCGACCAACTTCCTATATTTTAACTTTCAAAGGAATTTTCCACCTCTACCTAATCTAACCCTTTATGGAAAATATGGTTTTTAATATTATTTTTACATACCCAAGTTCAACATTGCTACCGGACAAAAGAAAACTGTTTTCCTATTACTAGGTGCAAGCTTGCAATTCACGTTATTGTGTGGCATGGTTTTTTGCTTGGCTTTGGTCGAGGTCATTTTGGATAATGATAGCGTCTTTGAGTATTGCTAAGAATCACACTGACATTTAATATAAATTGTTTATAAAAGTTATATTTTGGTAAAGGAAGAAAATGAAGGATATATACGCAGACGTGCATATTAAACATATGTTTATAGTGTAAATAATGCGTATGTAAAGTAATATATGTATGTGAGTATTTGGCAGCGTGGCATTGTGTATGTGTGGGCGTTGGTTTACTTGTTCTTGTCAGTGTGTATGTGTGTGTGTGTGGATAATAATTCGTTTCTGTTTGCTTGACTCTCGCTAGTGTGTGCGCGCGAGATGAAGACAGCTTTTATTGAGTCCTTTCTTTTGCAACTTTCCTCCATCCCCAGCCAACAGAATGGGGGGAGGAGGTTGAGCAAATGTTCTGAGGCCCTTCCTTATGGTAGTCAAGTCTGTCTCGCTAGCTTTTGGCGGTTTGTTTTATAGGAGTTTCTAAGTTTGCATTGGTTTACTATTTTCACATAGACTAGTTATTTTTAGGGTCTGAAACGATTTTCATTGTGCCTTCTATGAAGCTCTACGATGGAGGGGTGGAATTTTGCTGCTTGTTGGGTTAATCTGGTGGTATTTACGCTGAGGAGGCACGAGTGCTACAAGTTCGCCAGAGCACATTCCATTAAAGAACTAGTAAAACAGGCACAGGGATGCACCATTGCGGTGATGAGACAGGGGTATAACTTTGCTTGATAGTGTGGCACCTATTAGGTTGAAGACTCTACAGTTTTCAAATTTAAATTTGTCTCTCCTGACGTTCCGCTGACAAAAAATGTGTGGCATAAACATCAGCAGAAAAAGAATGAATTTACTTTTTATTACATTAATTTTTATTTTCTTGTCTTTTTTTTCTTCTTTTTCTTCCTTTTTTCTTCTTCTTTTTTCTTTTTATTTTTTCTTCTTTTCCTTTTTTCTTTTTTCTTTCTTTTCCTTTTTCTTCTTTTTTTCTTTTCTTTTTGTTTTTACTCGCGTTCATCTCAAACAAGGCGTATCGCCACTTGGATGTAAGGGGCTACTATTCGGAACTATACTTAGGAAAGATGAACAAGATGTTAGTTTACATTTAAACTTCTGCATATCAGTACAGTCAGAGAAGCAAGTAGTAGGAAAGGAATTCCAAAGTGTCGCTGTTTGAGGGAAGAAGCTGATAGAATAGAAAGCTTTCTGGAATTTTAGGGACCCCAACAGTGAAGGAGTGTGATTTTGTCGCTAAGCAGGTTTGTCAGGGGCATGTACGTCAAGGGGGCACAAGTGGAATACTTGTAAAAAAGGCATGGGGATGAGACAGGGGTTGGAGCTTAGTTGACAAAGAGGGACCTATTAGATTGAAGACACTTCTTTGAACCTTGTCCAAAAGGGAGAAACTAGTGGTAGATGCACCAGTCAAGATGCGACAGCAATACTCCATGCGTGGGCGAATGGTAGCTTTGTAGACGTACGAGATACTCTCAGGTGTGAGTAGTTTTCTAGCACGATAGAGGGAACCCGCCTTCTTTGCAGCAGCCTTTGTAATGTATGTCACTTCATGTATGTCCGCCTTTTTATGATTTTATATTTTAGCCATCAATGGAGGTTTGGTCTCAAGGATGCCGAGGTAATACTCTTCTTCACTACGCCATCTGGCGGGGGAATCTCAAGATGTGTAAATTCCTGCTTCGTCTTGGGATGGACCCATATCTCAAGAACTCTGCCGATTTTGATGCCTTCACGTATGCTGCGTACCATCGCCAGTACAAAATGTTACTCTATCTCCTCACCGAGTGCAGATATCCAAAGAACAAACCAATTCAATTCTTCCATCCGGAAACAGAACAACTTCTTCGGGAGAAACTACAAGATTCTCATGGATATGATTTCATAGCCGAGTTCCATGCGCTTATGGCTTCTGAACTATTGTTAGGTCCCCGCAGGGGGGAACGGATTCAGGCTCTTCGAGCAGCTGCAATGATAACTTGGGTTTCTTCAGACCCCCGACAGGCCTGGGATGTCTACTGCCGCCTTCTCCAGTGCTACTGTAAACACCCTCAAACCATAGACAGTTACTTTGTCACAGGGATGGCTTTCCTTCTCTGTCGGATGTATGCCATCCATGGAAAGATAGATGCACCGCTTGAAGGATTTATTGTACCCCTAGAGGCAATGTTTCGCTATGTTACACAGAAATGGTACTTTTCAAAAAAGACTGATACATGTTGGTTAGTGTCGGGTGCTTTATCTTCAAATACCTTGCAGGAACTTTTTCTCCACCTTCTAAATCTTTTACAACTTTTGAATGGCTTGCAGGAAGATGAGAGTCTCCGCCTGCAGTTTTGCCTACCGTTTGAATCAAAACCCAGCGACGTGGAACCTGGAAGTCCCGTTCTGGAAACAGGGCGGACAATTGTGACTGTCCGCCTGCATGGACGATGGGAACTTTTTGATATGATTCTTCTGGAAGAGAATATCAGCGACGCGATCACGCGTAATGTCTATTACTCCTACCTCAGCGAACGGATGGACAGCCTCGGACCGTTCAGACTGAAGACCTACAGCTATCTGCGGAATTCAGATCAGCTTTTCCCAGCTGGGCAACCGCTTGCCTTAAAGTGCATGGTGGCCCATCTCATTCAAGAAAACCAAATCAAGTTTGAAGACAAACTTCCGCCATATCTTTGCTCATTTGTCCAACGTCACAGAATCCTAAAATAAATGATGCAGAATGAAATGAGGATGACACGTATGAATAAGCAAGTTTTGTATTGTAGCGATTAACTGTCATTTATATTGCTTAAGAAAATATATACATATATAATATATATATATACATATATAATATATATATATACATATATAATGTATAAATATATATATATACATGTATATATGCATACATGTATATATAAATACATATACACATCTATATATACATATGTATACATATATATATATATATGCATATATACATATATATACATATGCATATATATACATATATATATGCATATATATACATATATATTTACATATATAAACAGTGTTTTTAAAATATAATTATCCACTGAGTAGATAATCATATTTAAAAAAAAATATATATATACCGCTCCCCATGTGGGGGTACCAAATTGGTTGAAGGGAAAATTATTCCCAACTCGCATTTAGGTAAAAATGCACTTTCGTAAATAATTGAATTCATTCAAAAACGTATCACAAAAACAAAAACAAATAACATATATATATATATATATATATATATATATATATATATATATATATATATATATAAAGAGCAAATAGTTAATATAACATGTTAAAAAACACTTTGAAAAAGAGGTAAAAACATATTTAATTTGAAAAGGAAACACTAAATAAGTGGATAAGAGATTACTTTATAAATATTAATTCTTTAATATTTATAATATACTTTAGTTTTACCTCCTGGATCATTTTGGTAAATTTAATTGTAATTTTTATTTTATTATATATATATATATATATATATATATATATATATATATATATATATATATATGATTACTTCATTTAATCGCATAAATTAATATATGAAAATATAAGTATGCATAGATTTTTCAGTATTTACTTCAACAGTGCTCAATACATAGGTAGAGCGAGGTAGTAAGTTATGGAAATATATATGGCAATTAAGCTACACAGAATATTCCGCGTTTCATTCTTGTGAGAATTCGTCAGGCATAAGCCTCTCTCACGAGAATGAAACGCAAAATATTCTGTGTAGCTTAATTGCCATATATATTTTCATAACTTACTAACAATGTCGCAGCTCACACCATCCATGAAAGCCAAGAAACCGTGGAAATAATATCATCTCACATTCTGAAAACTCTAATATTAATTTGTTCGTAAGGATAACTTGTTGGATGACATCATACTAGTGAGGGTAAAAATCATATTTGTGAGACATCGACTTGCGTTCTCGGTTGTTGGATGACCACATCACTTGTTCAAGACGAAGCAGGTGCATTCTATAGTCACATTTTCGCCGCGGTTTGCTTGATCTATGTTATCTAATAGACTTTCTTGTGTGTGGTGCGGATGAGCACAAACGAGGGGGGCAAAACTCGAGTCTTGGACTTCTGATCTGCTGACTTTCATGGTTTGTGTGGGCTGCGGCGTTGTTTAGTTGTGGAAATAATTATATAATTTTTCACATTCTGAAAAACTCTAATATATATATATAACTACTTCATTTACTCACATAAAATTAATATACGAAAGTATAGATTTATGCGTAAACTTTAAGTATTTACTTCAAAAGTGCTCAATACGTAGGTAGAGCTAGTTAGTAATTTATAAAATATATATGGCGATTAAGCTACACTGAATATTCGGCGTTTCATCCACTCTAGGATTCATCAGGCTTATGCACGAATTCTGTGGTTGTTTATCGTTTTTATATGGTCCTCTTCTGTTGAGGATTTTAGTTAGCCAATCAGCTTTCTAGTATTCATCGCACCCCTTCCTATCAGCCAATGGGGATGCATTTTATCAAACAAAGGATCTGTTTTAAAACTAGTTTAGTGGTTTAAGGCAGACATTTTCTTTATAAATTACTATATATATATATATATATATATATATATATATATATATATATATATATATATATATATATAGTGAATGAATGACGAAAGTCTATATTCCAAAGTTCATGATGTTGACCATCTTACAATTTATTCCATTAATTCAGTTGACATTTACAATTCTTAACAGTATCTGTTTTGTAGCACAAAATTAATCACTTAATTATTATAATCATTAGTGAATCTATTTTGCCCTTAACTCATCAGAAGAAATAGCAACAATCAAGCCATTAAAAGGAGATAAAATGCGTTTTGACATTA